>NC_136698.1:2385277-2435903 GCF_947650265.1 Symphodus melops | reverse complement strand
GGAAGAACAGCGCCCTCTTCTTGTTTCACGCTGTAACAGCATGACACTCTGGATCTTGCTTTTTGATCGTTCATTTCATTAATTGACGCACAAGGACTACGTCCAGCGTCTTCAGACATTTTGCTCTTAAACATTGAAATCCGGCTTAAATGTTGATTCAGATTCAACTTTATTGTCTTTACGTCCAGGTACAAAACAACGAGACGTAGTCCATGTTCTCGCCAGAAGTGAGCCAGAATAGAAAGTTATCTGAACCGCATTAAAGTCAGACTTCTCTCCGGAGGCTGTGATTGGTGCTCGCGCCCCGTGTTCAGAGGCTGAAGTCCTTCCAAGCAGGCGGCCCGGGTTCAAATCCGACCTGCGGCTTCCTTCCTCTATCTCCTCAGTTTCCAACTCTGCCCCACCGTCCTATCTCTGAATAATTCAGTACACAAAGCTTTGAAACAAAAATGTCACTCCTAATTGAGGATTTCATCTTTTTGAGAGTTGAGTGTTTTTAAGATGAAATAATTCAAAGTGTCCGTCTTTGCCTCTCAGTAAAATCAGATTTCTAAAAGTATTCTCCCTTTATGTTTGCAAGACAACAACGACGTGTCTATGAAGCTGTTTTCCTGTGAATGGAAGGCCTCAGAGATAAAACACTTCCTTTGCTTTTCTTTGATAGAAAAGGTTATTTAAAAAAAAAATGCAAATATTAGACCACAGAGTGGAAGCTCTTCTTAAAAACACCGGATACTGAAACAACTCCAGTTTGCATTTCAGCTCGTTCTTGACGTTTGATAGCATGTTGTTTTAAAAGAGTACACTCTCTGTTCTGTGAGTGATCAGCATCATATCTAACAGAACCAAAGCTTTGAAAAACAAACAGGTCAGAAACCTGATGCTGCTGGTTACATAGAGGGAACTCGACTTGAAGATTTGCTGACAGTTTGACTCCATTTTCTGCTTATTAAAAACAACAAACGACTCAGTATTGTGATTCTCTGACTTCAGCTTCTGGTATCAAAAGTCGGTATCATTAGATTTTCACTCGAATGTTACGTCATGCTCGTCCAATCAGCTCCAACGCAACGTAGGTTTTCCATGTCGTGTCTGCTGAACGACGTGCTCCTCTGAGTCAGACAGAGAGCGTTCACTTCTGTAATGACGTCACGTTGATTTTACGGCCTCAGTCACAGGACTCTTGTTAATCTGTGACTGTGGCCTCAGAGCTCTTCTCCTCCAGGTGGAGAGTTAATGTGGATGATCTAAGTCATGGTGTGTACATGTGTATGAAAGTGTTTCTGTTCACGATATTTCTGTGTCTTCTCCCGTGTCTGTGTTTGTGTGTTTGTGTGTGGTGTACGAGCAGCATCTACAGGAGGGCAGGAAGGCCCAGCAGTATTTGGATCATTGCTGGAAACAGATGGACAATGTAAGTGTGGAGGGAGAGAAGAAGTTCAACGTACATGTTCTGGTCTGGGAGGCCCAGCTGTGCTCGTCTCCTGTTTGTTTTTTAAGGAATGAAAGAAATGCTAAACAAAGGTCAGGACAAATCCACTTTTAACCCTTTACTCCACACGGCGGAGTTTAGTGCATTACAAACTTTCATACCAATAAAATGAGAATAAGCAGACAGGCTGCTCATCACAACGTTACGCTACAAAAAGCTTCAAATATAAATGTTTAAGGGTTTAAAGTCATAAGATATAAAAACTTTAAATCATGAAAAACACATTAAACGTTCGTGTTGTCTTACTGGAAACAGATCTTTTTGAAGGTCTCCGTCTCCTCTCAGAATCGACAATTTCCCTCGGGATCAATAAAGTATCTATCTATCTATCTATCTATCTATCTATAGGTTTTTAATCTGGGTGGACTCCTGACTTTCAATCAACTAACATTCATTTGGAATTTCTGATTTCACATTTCTGATTTCTGTTCTTTAAAGAATAAAAAATCCTGAAATTCAAGCAGAGTCAGGAAACGCTAGCTGATAAAAGTGCGTTCTTTGGAGGGGATTAAAAAGAGATCGCTGACTCGTACTCGACCTCGATTTAGATTTACGATGAAGGCATCTCCACTCTTCCTCTCGTCCTTTTGTTTGAGTCGTATGTGACGCAAAGTGTTTCAATATGTGCTCTGCGTGTCTTTAACGTGAGTGTTCAGTGACTGGACTGTCTCACATATTCACAGTGTTTCCTTTAATACTAATGTCATCCAGATGGGCTGGCAGGAAGTAAACCATCTCTCCCCGTGTGATTCGTCTCCCTCATTCATTCATTTTGGGTTTTTTTTTGATTGTCTGTGAACTCTTTGAAAAGACTGGATCTAGAGAAAGTGATGACGTAGTGAAAAAAGGGACACAGACTCTTCTTTGTGGGGTTTTTTTGTTTGACTTTCTTCTTCCTTGTTTGTTTCTTTTTTTTTTAAGAGTAAAAGGAAGTTCGAGAGAGAGTGCAAAGAAGCGGAGAAGAAATCGCAGATCACCTTTGATCGGTTAGATAACGACATCAACGCCACCAAATCTGAGGTGGAGAAGGTAAGGAGAAATGATTCATTGTTGTCTCAGGTGATAAAGTCTCCTCAACTTCCTTTTTCATGAATCAGTGAGAACACCAGCTTGTTTACTTTCAGTCCAGAGATGACTGACGCATCTTTAAATGTGCGACATTTTACACATAAAAACCTTCTATGACTGGACCGGGCCTTTCTCTACGTCAGTCTATGAAAATGACCCGGTCTTTATTTAAGGCAGGCGTCAATACGAGGCGGGCCTTTAAAAGGAGGACCGTGCAGGTTTTTGATCCAGTAGATGAGCTCCAGCATGAAACCAAAACAAAGTGCAGTTTGTTCTCTCCTGCTGCCATCACAAACCGTTCAGCACCAGCCCAGAGGAAACGTTTTAAATAATAGTTTTAAATAAACTTTGCTCCTCCTTCTTTGATGGATTTTAAAAAAAGTTAAAAAAAAGCAGCAATCGAGTAAACAGAGCATTGGGGAATGTTTTGTTGAATGTTTACTATACCTGCCTTAGGACTACGGATAAAAATTAGCTATATGCTAACTCCGGCATCTTTAGATTTCTGCTTTATGCTGACATGCCGATGAATATGAATTGTCTTAATTCAAATAAATAAATGAAACGAAAAAGGACTCAATCCGGACGTTTGATCAAGCATTCAGGAGCCTCAGACTTCAGGTCCTTCTGGAGGAGCCACCTGCAGCCTGCAGCTCAGACTTCTGCTTAGCACAGAGCCAAATGATCTGAAGACATTCACGTGACATCCCAATAAGCAGTGAGTTGACGATGTTACTCTTAAGGAGTGTCGTCTGTAAATGTCTCTCTTGGAGGGTCTGAGGTTCATCGCTGGAGGAGAGCGGAGGCTTCACGCTGGCGCTCGAGGGCGACATCTACCGGAGGAAAAAGTCGCCTCGTGTTCTCCCTGTAAAACACCTCGCGGCCAAATCTGAACGTAAAAGTTCCACAACACGATAACAGAATCACTCATTGGACTCAAAGTCAGCACAATGTGTAATTGAAGCCTATAAAATTACGCTGGAGCTCCTCTTTTCCCCCCCCGAACACACACACTGTATAATTTGACTGGGTGGATTAAGTTCAAGCTTGTCGGAAAATAAACCATCGAGAGGTTAAAACTCAACTCATTTTTAGACGGCTGTTTATATAACGTTTAAAGAAACACGTATAATTACTGAGTAGTCAAATAAAAGGAGATGTTTTTAGAAATAGGGCTGATTTGTTATTTATTTGCCTGTTTCGACAAGAAGATGGAATTTCTCATTTTTGTCATTATAGCAGCAAACTCATACTTTACCTTTTTAAAGACGTTTAAAGGTTGTTAAAAGGCGTCCATATTGAAACATTTGCAGCCAACTACTTCCCCGGGAATTTATTTTTTTCCTACATCATTTATCTGAAGCTCTGCATCCCACCCGTTAGAGAGTCGGAGACATTCACAAATCAGAAAATGACCTTTGATTTGGGGCTGAAATAACCTGACCTGACAGCGGCTCTAACGTTTGTGCTCGTGTCCGTGTCGTTCAGGCCAAAGCCCAGTTCTACCTGCGGACCCACATGGCTGACGAGAGTAAAAACGAGTACGCTGCTCAACTCCAGAACTTCAACGCAGAGCAGTGGAAACATTTCAACAACTCCATACCGCACATCTTCAAGGTAAATCTTCACGCACGTTTATGGTCTTGACCACCACGGGGTCACTGTTCTATGATGTGTGATGCATTCATGCAGCAGGCGTTTATGCAAAGTGTACACATGTTTGTATTTATCCTGCAGACAAAGATGTTTTCAGATGTTTTTCATAAAAAAAAAAAAAAAAAGGCAGATATTTTGGGGTCTGCAGTCGCTCAGTCTAAAGAGACTTGGGTTGGGAGCTGGAGGGTCTCTGTACGGACCCTGCCGTGGAAGTTGGTCTGGCAGCTGAAGAGGTGCCAGGTCACTTCTCAAGTACTGCCGAGGTGCCCTTCAGCAAGTTTGCTGCTGTTTTACAGAATCTGCAGGCCATGGACGAGCGTCGGACGGTGAAGCTCGGGGAAACGTACCGGAGTTTCGCTGAAGCTGAGCGGAGAGTCCTTCCCATCGTCTCCAAATGTCTCGAGGGAATGGTCTCTGCTGCCAAAGCTGTTGACGAGCGAAAGGTAGGAAGAAGAAAGGAAGACGGATGTTCGGTCTCTCTCTCTCTCTCTCTCTCTCTCTCTCTGTCTCTGTCTCTGTCTCTCTCTCTCTCTGTCTCTGTCTCTGTCTCTCTCTCTGTCTCTCTCTCTCTCTCTCTGTCTCTCTCTCTCTCTCTCTCTCTCTCTCTCTCTCTCTCTCCTCATATTCATGTTCTCCTCTCTTCTACGCAGGACTCGGCCATCGTGGTGGAGTCATTTAAGTCGGGCTTCGACCCTCCAGGAGACTTCCCCTTCGAGGACTACAGTCAGAACCTGAGCAGGACGGGTTCAGACGGGACCATCAGCAGCACACCCAAAGCAGAGAAAGACAGAGACGGGGGCCCGGGGCCACGACCCGACCTCAAACAGCATCCCATGAACAGAACAAAGAACAAGCTGTGGCTGTTTGGGAAGAAACCAAAGGTACCAGAAGAGTTAACTGTGCTGAGTCTCGGTCAGAGTTAGGGGATTTATGTTTATAGCTGATTTATTCGTCATCATATAAAATCATTTTAACACTCTTATTATCCTCAGTGCTGCAGGAAATCCCCACCATGCCACCAAATATCAGCGTCATGAATCACATCCTGACTTCTTCATTTCAATCCCTGCTGTCTATTCCACAAACACAAACTGTTCACATTATTTATTCATGACTTCCTCTGACCCACATAACACGCTCCCTCCTTGGACCTTGGCCCCTCTTCATAAAGAGCCGATCAATCATTGACTCTCTGCTCTCGGTGTGTGTTACCTCTCACTGTCCTGAGTGTGTGTCGATGGATTGGACACGTAGCAGCACGCGGCTGAAAACGTGCTGCTTGCAAATCTTAGTGTATTTCTTTCTAACATGAAGTAATCAAGCTTCAACAGATGAGGATCCAAGTGAAAAAAAAAAAAGTCATTTCCTAAACGCTAAATGCTCTTTGTGGACTGGACGCACACACCGACAGGTCATTGTCCCACATGCTGGATGTGAACTTAAAGAGCACAGAAGGAAAATCATGAACATGAACAAACTTCATCTGATTTTTTTTTTTTTTTTTTTTTAAAAGCCACAAGGATGTTTCACCATCTTACCTCACGTTTACTCCGTTCTATTTTTTTATTTCAATGTTAATTAATCAACGAGGAAAGACAGATGTTCTCATGAAGCACCTTTCATACAGAGAGCAATCCAAACAGCTTAACGCTGTAAAAACATTAAGCAGACATTCACTTACGAGTCAACTTTGGAGCCGTAAAAGTTCTCCGACTCTGTGATGGAAAGTCAAACATGACTCACTCGTGTGACTCTTTTATGACTCGGTGGAATTATGTCGGTAATAAATCTGAAAGCAGGCCGAAGAAGTCGAACGAGAGAAAGCCGACTTTCAGACGTCTTCCCCAGAGCTAGAAATGATCAAACACAAATCTAAAGAATGTGTCATCCTGACCTCTTCCTGTTGTTGTTGTTTTTTTTTTCTACCTCTCTCCCTGCTTCCCGTCAGTCCCCTTCCTCGTCCCCTCCTCCACCTCCATCATCATCATCATCATCATCATCCTCCCGTCCCCGGTTCAGCTCTGACCGAGTGAGCCACTATCTGTCTGAGATAAAAACTACAGTACCCAGAATCCCCCAGAATTTGAGGGTCCTGAGGAGAGGGGTGAGACAGGACGTTAGTGAAGTGTTTGTTTTTCTTCAGGTTGACTTCATTTTGGTTTCCTCTGCCGGGCGTCTGCACGTCTGTTCCCAGCTCTGATGTGATAAACGCATAGATTTGAATCCAACAGAACCTGCAGACGCCGTGTCTTCTTTTGGCTCTGGTTGTTTCTCCTCTTCCCTCATTCGTTCTCTCTATTTCTGCTGTTTTTTTTGTGGGATTGTTTTTCTCTCTTTTTTTGTTTATCAGACAGATTTGTGCTCCAGTCACTGAAGCTTGAGGATCGCTGATAAGTGATGGTGTGTGTTTGTGTGTGTTTGCTGGTTGCAGTGTCGTGTTGGGGAGCTGTGTCCTGATGTTGTTCCTGTTTGCAGTGTGTTTAAACGTGCTTTTGTGTGACTCTTCTAACAGTGTCTGAATGATTGTTCAGGTTTCACACTCTTTTAACACAAACATGATAATAACACCAGCCAACGCTTTCATTGGCTTTTTGCTTCTCTCAGCTGTGATTAGCAGCTTTTTTCTATCTGATAAAAAAAAACAGCTCGATGTCGACTTTTTAGTTTGACGAGTAACAAATTGTCCAGGTATGTTTACACACACACAAAAGGAAAAGGCAGGGTCGGTCGTTTTCTCCAGATTTATGTTGAAACTGTCTTTAGGTCCTGACAGAAATGAATAACTCGTGTGCTCTGAAACAAAGGAACAAAGTAAATCCATCATCTGTAGCAGCCGTCAGCCTGTCAAAACTTTGACGCACTCGGTTCGATTTTAATGAACCAATCACAGCCTCCCTGCGTGCTCTCTACACCATGCATGCACAAGTCCGCACTCAGAGCATGAGCTGCAGTCCGCTTGTGGACCAACTCTGTGCCTGTAAGTGAGGGGGCGTGGCTTCAGAGGGAGCGCACAGGGAATGCTACTTTTAAAATCCTGCTCGTTTTTGAAAATGACCGACCCGGCCTTTGAGAGAGAGAGAGAGAGAGAGAGAGAGAGAGGTGGAGAGAGGAGGGGGATGACATACATCAAGGTTGGATTCAATCCCATGGTCAATGTAATGATAACTGTAGCCTCCGTACATGGAGCAGGGACATCACTCAATTTGATCTCAACCCACCAGAGAGCGAACAATGAGGATGATCCGGACCTGCTCTTATTTACGACTGTTATTATTCAACAGTAAACAAATCACTTAGTGACTGTTCTGTGATGATGATCAAAGTACAGTCAGGCCGGTGTACAGGAAGTTATTACACACACGTGTGTGTTTTCATGTTGACCGACCGGCTCATGTGTGGCTATTTTTTTTTTTCATAATGACATCTAACCAGCTTCCTTGTTTGTCTTTTTTTTTTTGTTACTGTTAATGGTTAATGCGTCAGTGGTCGGTAAAGATGGTAAGTGTGTGTGTGTGTGTGTGTGTGTGTGTATACACAAAGTAGTTGAGAAGAGACCCCGACATGTAGCTGTAGCTGTTCCTCACCATGTAACGCTCCTCATAGAGTCCAGAAACACAAAGCCTGTCCTGGTTAGTTTACCCTCCTGCCCTTCTTGTAGCTTTCATACTCTCCACACACGCGCTGCCCCAAGCGCGCACACACACACATCCAGTTCCTCTGCATTAGCTCACTTCAATGCTGTTTAGTTTAACATCAACATCGACACTGTCCCAGAAAGAGAAATGCCTACAGAGCAAGTGTCCAATTATCCAGATATTTACTATCCTTTTTATTTAGCACCAATAAAAACGTGATGTGACTAATCTCGCCACAAGGTCATAAACTTTTAACCTTCAGTGTTTCTGAGACGTTCAGTCCTTTTGAATGTTGAGCATTAATACTAAAGGGGATTGTTTGTTTATTTATTTTTTTATGATCCAGTCCTTCCTCCGATCGTTTCAGCAAGGCTGTCGTGCTAAAAAGTTTTAGTTTCTGTAAAGTTTGTCATCATGTTAAAGGCTCAAATTCACTTTCTTTTCAGCCATGTGTACGTAAACAGCCTGCGTTACGTTAACGATCTTGCGTTTGTTTATTCTGCGTGTTACTGGAGGATTCCTCCAGAGGGAGCAACACTTAAACCGGCCGCATAAATCACCAAAGAAGAGATTTTCTGTCGCCAGCTAATTTTGGCACAAATGTTAGTTTGTCGCGTCATTTGACAAAGTTGAGTTTACAAATTTACAAATTTACAAATCAAATCGCAACGCTGTTCTCAGTGCAGCTCTGCACTCCTCCTAGTGGTTATATGCATATCACATCTCGTGGACATGCAGTGTGAATATCTGAGGACGTGCACAGCCAACAAGTCAACACAGGAAACACAAGTTTACTCAGGACTTCAGGCAGCAGAGGCTCAGTACACCCTCCACCTCAAAGATACATAGATAAAATTCCCTTTCCTGGTGTTTTATCTTCCTGGGATCGCTTCTTCTCTGCGCTTTATTCCGAGTCGGCATGTCGTTTGAGAAGTCTGCCTTCTGTTTTGTCTCCGTCAGGCTCCGTCTCTGGAAGACTTCAGTCACTTACCGCCCGAGCAGAGGAGGAAGAGGCTGCAGGCCAGGATCGATGAACTCAACAAAGAGCTCCAGAAAGAGATGGATCAGAGGTATTTCATCACATCTCCTCTCTTTTAATGTGCACGGTGACCTCTAAGACCTTCCAAAACTAAGTTACAAATAATAAAGAGGCCTGACTCCACCCTGTGCAGACGCAGACAGGCTGAGGCCGCTGTGGAGATTTGATCAGAGTAAACCTTCGAGGGGGGGGGGGGGGTTTCTTGATCTAATAAAAGTCATCATTTTAAATTCAGAAAACGTGGAACTGGTCTTCAAGTTTAAGTTTGCAGTTTAAAGCCTCAAAACTTTTTCTCAAATTTCAGTGAATATTTCTTTGGAAGCCAAGAATAAACGATCTGAGTGACTTCTATTCAGGGTTTGCACGCCTTACATCCATTACTGTGTGTCTGCAGAGCTTTAAGGAAGTAAAGATGCATCAAATCTCTTGTACATGGTTCTAAACTCTGAGACAAACAACCGGCCTGTTATGGAATCAATCCCATCAAATCCATCGGTGTGTGTGTGTGTGTTTGTCTTTCAGAGACGCCCTGAACAAAATGAAGGATGTGTACGAGAAGAATCCTCAGATGGGAGACCCGAGCAGCCTTCAGCCCAAAATATCTGAAACCATATGTAACATGGAGAAGCTGCGCTCGGAGATCCACAAGAACGAGGTACGAAAGGGAGGCCCTCTTTTACGTCTACGTGGAGCGTGTTGTGATGGACGTTTTATTAACGTTTTATTATCTGCTTTCTGCTGCTGTCAGAATTGGTTATCTGAGGTGGAGGGGAAGCAGAGCTCAAGAGGAGACAGAAGACACAGCGCTGACAACCATCATCACGCTCCTCAAGGCCGAGAGAGGTAAACAGACGCACAGAGAGAGAGAGAGAGAGAAGACTGCTCAGCCCGAGCACACTGAAAACATTAAGAAGCACACACACACAGAGTCAGACTAAGCTGCTTATGTCCTCTCAGTCCTGAAGGCAGCTACACCGACGACACCAGTCAGGAGCATCACACGCCTCACCACCGGCCCAAAAGTCCTCCATCCGGACGCCCAAACGCCGACCCGCACGAGTTTGACGACGAGTTCGACGATGATGACCCGCTGCCCGTCATCGGACACTGCAAAGCACTCTACTCCTTCGATGGTGAGGACCAATTTCACAGACATTATTAATCGATCATAATAGTCCGAGAAGGAGGTCGAGGTCAAACACTAACCTCGCTGTTGTCCTCACTCTTAGGTCAGAACGAGGGGACGCTGGTGATGGCAGAGGACGAGGTAATGCTCACTTCTTATTGGTCGTTCAGTTGAGGAAATGTTTTTTAGTCCTAGCTTTCAGATGAACGCACACGAGCTGAAGTTTATTCAGATAAAATCCAACACACACAAAAATACTTTCAGCATTTAAATTAGTGCTAAACTTCAAATAATTTCACACTAAAGAGACTGTAGGAAAGATGGAGGACCTGACAGCACACAAAAAGTGAAGCCAAAACATTTGGAGCTTCCTCTGCTGACATTTCATAAGCTCCGCCTCCTCCATGTTGACATTTGGGTCAAACTGAGAAATCATTATACTTGTACGATGCTTTTTTTTCTCGAACCTAATTCATAGTTGTTATCAAGCTGGTTGAAGCTAAAGTGTTCACTTCCCCCTCACGTTTAGTTGTAATGTTCGATGTCGTGACGTTCCTCTTCAGACGTAGGAACACAGACGACACCACTTCACCCCTAAAGTCCAGTTTGATGGACTGGTGGGAGGGCTCTGATCAAAATAAGTTACAAAGTCAGTAAAGTGGCTGTCCTGCTCGTGGACGCAGACGCAGTCCCTCTGTCTTGGACACGAAGCGCGCTTCATGTTGTATTTGTGCGTTTTGCTAACCGTGCTCCGGTTCTGGTTAGTGAGGGGTATATTGGCTTCATCTTCGTACAAGGGGAGGAGGTGGAGAGGTGTTGTCCGTCTGTATACGCAGTCACGATTCTTAACCAACACGCTCCTCTCCTGCAGGTGTTGTACATCATCGAGGAGGATAAAGGCGACGGCTGGACGAGGGCGAGGAAGCAGAGCGGCGAGGAAGGCTACGTCCCCACCTCCTACGTAGACATCACCCTGGAGAAAAACAGCAAAGGTGCTGTCACCTACATCTGAGCTTACATGGCTGTCCTCTCATCCGTCTGTCGTCCTCTGTTTGTCCTGTCCCTCTCATTATAACACTACGAAAGGAAGAGAGAGAGAGAGAGAGAGAGAGACACTGCATCTGAACACCTGCATGGACATTCATCTTTTCCTTTTCCTCTCTTTCCACCCCGCCTCTCTCTTATTCATTCGTCCTTCTTCTTTAATATCTGTCGGACTGATTCAGAGGTGAGTGTTTGAGCTGAAAGACGAACAGGATGTTTGATTGTGTTCGAATGACGAGTGTTTTATTGTGTGTGTGTATATATTCGGCATTTCTGAGTGTGTGTGTGTGTGTGTGTGTGTGTTGGAACGACGTCTCCTCTGCTGTTTTGAGCCCCGTGTTAAGGGCGACACCACTTCTTCATCGATCAAAGTGTTTTAGATTGTTTTAATGTAATATAAGAGACACACTTTGTTTTATTTGATCTGTTTTGATTTGGATGTTTTTTTCCTCCTTCTTTGTTTTTAATCGGAGACGTTTGAAACTCTCACGTGTCGACATCATTTAAAGCTGTTCTGATTTTCATTTCTGTTTGTGATTTTTTTTTTTTATTCTGTTACCTGTGCCATCACACTAAAGATGGGATTAAACTCACAAAGGTTTGTCCTGTTTCAGCCTTCTAAATCAAGAATACTCTGCAGAAAGTTTCCCCTTCATTTAAAGGAGGCTGCAGCTCTCTCACTCATCGTGGGTTTTATTGTCTTTGAATCATTATCCGACTGTTCTTGGTCAAAGTGAGGTCAGGATTAAACACTTTAATCGAGTCTTTACTCGAGGGAGGAGTCGAGTCATGCTCCATGGATCCCAGCTGTCCTGATCAGCACGCTGCCACAGTAGATCTGAAAGTCGTCTGGTCGTCTTGTTTTTGATTTCTTACGAGGTTTTCCATCACACGTCTCTGACTGCAGCAGCATACCGAAGAGAGAAAAACATACCAGACTGACTCAAACATCCAATCCATGAGGCGAAAGTTTTGATAGGTGCTCAGACATTTAGCATGGCATGATTAATACATATCTCATTTTAAAACAGCTGCGGTCATGTTTGATTAACGCTGACGTGATTGGCAGCTTATAAAATCTGTTGGACATTAGAAGGAACGCAGCATCAACGCTCTTCCACATTGGCTTGACCTTTCATAGCCACGAGCTGCGTCCACTCCTCGAATACATTTTATTATTAGACGACCTGATAAAGACGTAGACAGAAGCGGGAGTTCATAGAGTGAAGCATCCGCACCTCAATGGAAAACCTCAGCTTCTTTAAACAGAAAGAAAAAACACGAAGCAGCTTCTCCTCAACAATGCGTCATCATAAAAATCACCGCTCAACCTCAACAGTGTTTGTTTCTCTGCGTCTTGTAGTAACGTACTCTCTCTCCCCCTCTATGTGACCGCAGGTTCCTGAGGGCTGCAGGGTGGCCGGGCCATTTGATTGGCTGGTGGAGGGGCTCACGCTGAAGGCTGATTATTGGTGGTGGGAGGGTGGTGACAAAGAAAGAAAGAGAGAGAGAGTAATGAGAGGACTGAGAGGGAGATGAAGCTGGGTGGGAGGCGGGTTTGCACGTCTGCATGCTCACTCATTCATAATCAGCAAAGCATTCTGGGATACTAGGGAAGAGTATCGAGGAGAGTAGATGATCTCAAAAAAGCAAAAAAAAAAAAAAAACAGATTAATATAACTGAATTTGGAAGAGTCCAAATGTGTCCTGCAGGAGTTTCTCCTACTTAATGCAGCCTTTCAAAATGGCGTCTTCTCTGCATCCATCTGCTGAAGTTTGACGCAGAAAAAAAGGAACATCTGTTAAGATTTCCTGAAATCAACTTTTGGTAGTTCCTCAACCATTTGTTTTAAAACTCAGGACACCATCACATTTTTTAAGGGTCAGATTAGATTTTTTTGCTACTAACAAAATCATTGTTGCTCTGCTCCAACTCATTTCTTTCATCATCATCTGTGCTCTGTTGGTGATGTCTGCCTGCCTGCCTGAGCCACTCTGCTCCTCATGCCTGCCCTCACCATCTTACAGTCGCATGTACCGAACATGATCATGGTGTCTGTGACTCTAACTACAAAGTGTGTGTGTGTGTGTGTGTGTGTGTGTGTGTGCGCGTGTGCGAGTGTTGAATGTCATGGTGAGTGTGTTAAAATAAAAAAAGTCCAGCATGAGAATGATTTTCTGTCTGTGCGTTGAATGTTTGTCAAACAGCTTGTGGGTAAAATCAGAGCAGAGAGCAGCACTGTCAGGTGAAAACAGGATCTCTCTACCACTCTTTCTTTCCCCACCTTCCTCTCCTCTTCTTCCTCCGTTGTAATTCCCCCAGTCGACCAGCAGGTGGAGACCTTCCCTCACCAAACACCAGCTCAGCGAGCGCAGGACTGACCCCGCTTTAATCAACACCACCAAAACATGAAGAGGAACTTCGGACTATGCCTTAAAAAAAAAAATCACGTCGTTTTACTGTGGAGGGATTATTCCAAACATGTCTGTGTGACTGCATTTCCCATCAGCCACCTGGGCTCAGCTCTACCAGCCCTCTTATGGACTCTACATCTTACATGAATACGTTTTTTCTTACATTTTAATCAGTTTGTTATTGTGAATGTGACGACGCACGCTCGCA
Source organism: Symphodus melops (assembly GCF_947650265.1). Taxonomy (NCBI): domain Eukaryota; kingdom Metazoa; phylum Chordata; class Actinopteri; order Labriformes; family Labridae; genus Symphodus; species Symphodus melops. The sequence goes on along the minus strand of NC_136698.1, from coordinate 2,422,220 downwards.
TGTATCACTTACACATACTCGCAGGTACGGAAAGCCAAACAGGACAAACATGACGCCTGCGTGTTTAGCTTTTCCATGCACGTGCAAATGTGGTTTTGAACCCATTTCCAAAGAAGTTGGGACGGTGTGTCATGCCTTTTCAAAGAGAGTGACGTGCAGTAAAGTAGCTGCAGGACGGATTCTAACCCGGGTCGTCCGCTTCGAGGCGGACACCTTTTATTTGCATGTTACACAACGTCCCAACTTTTCTGGGGGGGTGCAGCTGTACGTCTGTGTGTGTTACATGCGGGTTGTTTGTCATTACCGTTGAATGATTTGTACATATTAACATCGTAATGTCATGCTGAATGTGTTTCCATGGTGATTGTTTTTTTTTATATAGGTTTGTTTGATTGACACAAGGTTTGAGTTAAACTGACGCACTTTGCCCTGAAGTACTACAGCATTTGAATCGGATCGATTTGAATGAATGAAGTGTGTGTGTGTGTGTGTGTGTGTGTGTGTGTGTTGTCGGCTGAGACGAAGAGGAAGAGTGAACTTTACGAATGTCGCAAAAAGAAGAAGAAAAAACAGCTCCAGAAATTCTCTCTTTAAATCCTTTTGATACTGTTTTTTGTAACTCTGCTCGTGAAGCATGATTTTATACGTCTGTGTCCCTCTGGTGATTGTTTTTTTTCTTCGGTAGACGAGCAGAACATCAACACATCTCAAGTCCAGGCTACACTTCATTTTCATGCTATTTAAGACACACAAAAAAATGCCACTAAAGACTCTGCGTTTGTAGATCCAAACAGCAGGTGGCAGCACCTTTGCTGTGTCTGTGTTTCTAAGAACAAGCTGTGAAATGTACAGAATGATGCTGTAGGTGTTGTTACTTGAACTAACCATGATACCCCACCTTTCTTCTTCCTCTGTCATCCATCGTTTTGCAACAGAAAACTGACCCGTGCTGTTTTTAATTCAGATTTAACAGTTTGGTTCATTTTACTTGAGGATGCAAAGATGAGACTTGTAAACGTGCACACGGTTCAATCAAAGCTTTTCTGACTATGTGGTCAATCCAACAAGTTGCTTTTAGTTTTGAACTGAAATAAGAGATTCATGGGGTGAAGTATTTTATAGGTTAGAGTGAATTTTAATTCTGTGTTTTATCAATCACACCTGCATCTGCATCATGGTTTTGTGACAGCAAGTTCATCTCGGGGTTTTCTTGAGAATCTTTTTTTTTTTTTTTTTTGCATCATCAATTAATTGTTTATTACTACTTTAATATAAGCATTTGAAAAAAAAAGCAAACAATGCCTATCAAATGTTTTTATGTCTTCCAATGCAAGTTTTCTTCAACAGATATTCCAAACCCAAAGACTTTTATCAACCTTAACATGGGAAATGCAAATCCTCACTTTAAAGGGAGGATCTCCCTTTGAATGAGCTGAAAGTTGTTTTTAGAAAAACAAAAGCACTGAAACGGGCTCGTTAAATGTGCATGCAGATATGTTGGAAGTGATGCTGATGAGGGTTGAGGTTGTTGTCAGTATGGCTTTTCTTACGGACACTTTGCCGACGGTACACTCCAATTTTTCCATTTTCTCATCAGATTTTCTTCCTTCTGGTCGGCCTATTCGGAGTGTAATGTCCCTTTAATCAAAAGAAATGATGTCAGTACTAACCCAGGCTTTTAAAACTCACATAAATGTTTGATTCAGTTCCTGTAATATTCATGTAAAAACTGTGAGCCGAGTATGTAAAAGCCGCTGTGATGTAGTTCTGAATATTATGCAAAAAACAACAACAACAAATGTTTCATCTTTAAGTTCTCAGACTGTTGTGACTGTGGTGCCGTTTAACCAACCAGCAGAATACAGAAAAAAAACTAACAAAAAAACAGACCACTTCTTCTTTTACATCCCTCTTATTTTGAAAAACTTGTGTTTCCTGTGGGGAAAACAAAAACCCTGTACAGATGCTCTCCAGCTGTTAACCTGGAGACAACCTGTTTTTAAATCACAGTGAATAAAAACATGAGCAGGTACGGCGTGACGTCACCACCACGTCACGTCAAGTCGGGTGTTTTTACCATGTTGTGTATGTTGTAAGAATAATAACCAATGGCAGTACTTCCCCCCCCCCCATCATGTCGTACACATCTTTTTACTTTGAATGTTGTCAGACACTTTTTGAACAAAAAGTTGATTTTTCTTCTTTCCTCTGAGATATCATTCTAATAAAATAAGCAGCAATGAAGAGTGGAGTGGTTTTTGTGTGTGTGTTCAGTTTTGTGGTGCAGGAACCAGAGAATTGAGGATGGATAGATAGATAGATAGATAGATAGATAGATAGATCCCGAGGGAAATTCAAGTTTATTTGTTTGTTTGTTTTTTGTTATGTTAATGTTAACGTTTAAATTTAAAGTTTAAGGTCAAACAAAGTTTGTATGTTGAAAGCTGTTTGGATGAATGTAAATTTTCCAATAATCTGATATAAATGCAGCCATGGGTACTTGGATCTTTAGAAGTTATAAACACTTGTGTGACAGAGACATCAGACTGACCTGCATGAACAGAAAGTCAACCTGCAGTGCTTCGTAAAGCTTGAGGCTCTCCAGGTGCTGGACACTAAGAGTGAACGTGTAGGACTCTGAGACATGCAGGGGAAGATTGTTGTCTAAATCAAGCCCTAGCCTTTATCACCATGGTTACAAAGTATGTAAACACTCCGTGTTTATGCTAGAATAATGCACTTTCTGGTGCTCCGTAGTATCACAGATTTGAACACAGTCCACACACATCTAAATTCAGGACAGACCTGGACAACAGACCCAGATCATTCACGCAGGATATTCAAAAGAAGATTTAAACAAAGATGTCTTCTTCAAAGGTGAGTTTTTAGGAGCTCTGCACTCGCTTCACTCTGATCAATATGTTTCAAACATGACCGTTCTCGTTGCTCGCCCCCCCCACCTCCCCCCACAGACAATCAGATTGTTTCCATGCTCAGACTTTGAATTCAGTGCCGAGGATCTGCTCCACTTGTCCACGCCTTTTGGATGTGTCGTGAGCGTCCAGGTAGCTCAGACTTCTAAAAAAAACCCTCTCTTTGACTTGGCCTGTTTTTGATTTTGTTGTCGGCAATTTTGATAAAGATGTGGATGTGTTTTGTTTTCATACATCTCAGAAAATAGCAGAATGGGGACGTGCATGTGGCATAGTGACTTACTCAGATGCTACTGATGCTCTCATGGCCATGATGGAACTCATCGACTACAAAAAGTTCACTGTGGCACTCCAGGCAACCGAGAAGGAGAGAACAGTCACAAATATAGGATCAGAAAGCGCTCGCAGCGAACCCAACTTTTCCCAAGAAGGTTACTTTGATGACAAGACACCATGGAGACTTCACCAGCGCGTCCAACAGTATCCACCTGCTTACAGCCAGGTAACAATCTGAAGTCTCTCTGGATTTAAAGCTGCCTTGATTTGAATTAAACTCTTTTTCTTTTCTTCAATTTTCAGTCGAAGTATCTTCGTATTTACTACTTGCCCAGAAATTTCTATGAACGGCAAAAATGGCTGAGCCTCCTCCCCCTGAGCTCGACCGTTGTGGAGGTACAGTACAAACTCTTAAACCAGAGTAAGAGTGTGTGATCTGAAGTATGGTGGACCAGACAGAGAAATGGGGATTAACATATAATGAAACAACATTCGCTTATCTGTGCCTGATTATTTAAACTCAAAGAGATGAGATGTATTTAAAGACTGAGGTGCTGCTCTTTACCTCTGCAATCTGTTACATCCGCCCTACAGATGACCTTGGACACCGTCCTGGTGATGCTTCCTGACCTCCCCACCGCCATGATGGTCAAGAAATTCTTTTGTGGCTTGAACATCGGACCCAGACGCCTCTATGTTAGCCATGAAGACTGGTTTACCATCGGATGAGGACAGCGCCAAGAAGAAGCCATCAAAATCATCAACACCGGTTCTAAATCATCACTGGACCTATCTGAGACTTCGATAAGTCGACATTCTCAAAAACAACTAAATAAAACAGCTTGACGTAAATAAAGAACTGGCTCTGCACTTTTAAACTGAATCAATCAAAACAAAAGCTCAAAGAATACTTTACAGAAGCGCAGGTCTACACTGTTCGAAGTCCAACATGAGCAAGAACGTAACAACGTTTGAGGAGGAAAAACATCCTCCTCACCGGCAGAACCCTGAAGCAGAACCAGACTCATGTTGAATGTGTTGGGTTGACTGAGACCTGCTCAAAATGTTCTGTTTCCATCAAGCAGGTGGAAAGAATCCCAGCAGAGTAAGACCTGAAGAGAGTCTTACTCTTTTATGTTTGTCAGAAGTGTAAAGTAACAACCTGAGCCTGCTAGTCGATAAACCAATGTCAAATCCCCTCCCCCCACACACACGTTTGTTTTCCATCCAGGGTTACTTTACACTGGAGCCTCTTCCAACAGTGTGTAAATGTGTTGCGTGAAAGCGCTTTGATTAGTCAGGAGGCTAAATAGTTCACGTCTATTTACTGTTTACATACAGCAGCATATCTTATAAATTGGTTTGGCACATTCATTGAGTAATCTGTGATGTGTCCGTGTAGGTGTGAATGTGAGTGTGGCTGTATGTTTGTCTCTGTAGCTCAGCCCTGTGATTGACAGGCGACCAGTCCAGAGTGTAGCCCCGCCTCTCGCCCATCATCTTCATCATCCTCGCGACCCAGTGTTGGCATTCAAGAATATCTTTCTTTTAAGTGTCTGAATAAATCCGATAAAGGATGGGCTACATGAGACACGTGTAAAAACACTCAAACGGATGTCAGAGATGAGTGTTGGCACACTGGCGCCCTCGTGTGGTGTCTTTAATGACTTCTGGCTCAAGTGTGTGTGGGTCATAGATGGTCATAGACTGTGTGGGTCTGTTATTTGTTATGTGGCAATTGTGTCCTGTATGTTTGTAAAATTGTCCCTGGGTTCTTCTGTCATCTGTCCTGTGATCGTAGGTGTGTTTTATGTTGTTGTTGTTTTTTTTTGTCAGTACCCGCTTCAGAACTACGGAGGAAATTTAGCTTTCATGCTACTTACGGTGTATTGACATATTCTGATATGTTTATTAATTCATCTACAGAAAAATTTAGACATTCAGAAAAACAGTTCACATACTCGACATATTTATTAAATCTTAAACCACAGTAGTTCATCATAATATAAACATTTAAAAATCAACTTCTTTGTACAGTCAGTCCTCCACAGAGGATATGTACAGTCTATTATTAACATGCTAGTATTTCAAATATGTACACCTTTAGTCTCTGACACATTAATATTTATATATGTATATATATATATATATATATATATATCTTCTAAACCGTTTCATTTTAAGCAGAAACAAAAATATTTCCATCTGTTACAGAAAAGACACTTTAAGCTACATTTAGTCATCTGATCTTCAGCTCAGACGTTGAACGCGGTTAGGGAAAGATTTGTGGAAACCTTGGTCAACATAAAATTATTTAACTTTTCTCAAACTCTAACATGTCTGTAGTCGGTCTACAAACCCCCTAAAAGATGAGAAAAGTCCATCCTCTCCGTCTTCTGCCTGCTCCACTTTCAGAAAATGTGTGCTCAAACAGGCCGTTTGGAAATTTCCCTTCATGACATCACAAAGGGCAGTAGCCCCTCCCACAGCCAGGTGTTTGTTCTGCCCTCTGAGTCTGCCTTCTCACCATAAACAATAGGACATGGAGCCAGAAAGCCAGAGCCGCCCAAAGCCTTCCAGAGAGGGGGCGTGGTCAGACACAGATCATTTACATATTTAAAGCTACAGACGCAGAAACAGCCTGTTCTGAGCAGGGCTGAAATAGAGGGGTTTAGAGACATGATCAAATACAGGATCAGAGTGGATTTACAACAACACAGACGTTTAAGGGAGCTTTGACTAGATGAAATGGAGGATGATATGTGGGTTTGTAACACAGATCACATTGAGATAACTGAAGCCAATAAAACCTCCAGGTAGAAAGGACCTGGATCCTCTTTTAAACGTCTATTCACAAGTTGTTTCTCTTCAGATTATGTACACACAGATGCAAATTTTGTAGCTAATCATTATTAGAGGATTTCCTGACATGTAACAGTCGGATGTATCACAAGATGTAGATTCTGTTTGTTTTTTCTGAAGATTTTGTAAAGTCATGATTTGAATGTATGTTATAGACTCCCACCTCTCTACGCTCGGCCAATGAAAGGCATCTGATCCGAACTTCACAACAAGGCCCTTAGTCTTTCACTCGACCCTTCTCCTCTATCGCCCCCTGGTGTTGGAACAACCTACCAAACTCCATTCGATCCGCAGAGTCCCTTTACACCTTTAAGAAAAAGCTAAAGACTCAGCTCTTTATGACCACCTGATGATTTTGATGATGATAGTCAGAATGACGTTTAGTCAAGAGCATTCTTTCAATGTTTTGCTCTGCCTCTGGTCACTTCCTGTCAGCAGCTGTGTGTCTGATCGGACCTAAAGCTACTGACGTGTTTCCTCCTCTCTAGATCCTCGCCTGTGGTGTTCTTTCTCTCTGATGTAAAAGCATCTGCTTAGCGTATTGTATAAGTAGTCAAACAAACGTAAAGCTTCAGGCTGACGGACGCCGATCCTGTGATTCCTTCACACATTTAAAACTGGAGAAGGGAAACATCTAGAATCCTTGTGAAGTAATAAAAAGGAGAAAATGTGGCTGCAGGTGAGACGAATATTTGATTAAAATCTGATGTTTTAAAAAAATGTCCACGGCTCCTCGTCAGGCAGCAGCTTAGGGTCTGATTACTCTTTGCAGTTCAGCACCTTTCACACATGATTTGCACTCCCGAAGCTTTTCAGACATCGTCCAGGTGTCGTGCATGTACGAACAACTCTCACCCCGACTTTATCTGGATCTTTTCAGTTAAACTCCAGAGTGAAGACATCTGCACGAGGGTCCCGTCTGTCCTGAAAAGACTGAGACGACGTCAGGAGTTCACGTGTGAAAGGAGCTTTTTATTTCTCTTCTTTCTTTCACCACCCTTTTTTTTTCCTGCTCCAATCAGAAGTCCTCAGTGTGCGAGCCTCTGCTCTGCTGGAGTCAGATTACGGTTTGTGTCGAGGGCGGAGGCTCCAGTTTCCGTGATAACGCAGTGAGAATGAGGTTGAATTTGTTGTAGCGATCTGATTGGTTGACTGAAGCTCCCCGGCTCCCCCACAGCAGCCGCAGCTGAAAGTCTGTTTTAAACACCTCCAGCAGGTCTTCATCGCTCTGAAACTCTAAAAAAAAAAAAAAAAAAGAAGAAAGAAAAACAAAAAATGAAGCTCCCGAGAAACAAAAAGGAAATTGCAGACTTGAAAAACATGGTTTTTTTTTATATTACCGTGTAAGAGCTTCTGTGCGTTTGTCGTGTAGCTCTCTGCGTTGTGCGCTACGTCGCGTGCAGCCTCCAGGTGGCGCAGCATGATGTCACAGCCCTGGTCGCTGGTCTCCCAGAGCTCCGCCCCCTCTGGTGTGATTGACGGGCGCTCCATCAGCGTAAGGAGGGGCAGCAGAAGGGGGACGCAGACAACGGGAGGAGAAGAAGCTGCAGGAGCAGAAAGAGGATTTTATTTAAATCACTTTTCAAGGCCAAAATCTGTTCACTGAAGTTTCTATAGATCTTAAAAGATCGACTTATTTATTATTTTTACAGGAATAGTGTGTGTGTGTGTGTGTGTGTGTGTGTGTTCAGTACCTGTGCCCTCGTACAGATTCTTGTAGAAAGGTTTGAGTATTTTCTCGTAGCTGATGGCGGTCTGCGTGAAGTTCCTCCGCAGAGTGGTCCAGGTGTCCTCCAAGCGGCTGATCTGCGGCAGGTCCAGAGCTTTCATCAGGGCCGTGAAAGCGAACAGGTCGCCTACCGTGTCCTTCAGCTCCAACGCCACCAGGATGATGCGGTTTAATGTTGAGGCCCGCTCGTCTACGCTGCCGGTACATCCCAGAATATCCACGGCAACGCCTATTGCCATGGTGTGGTGCCTAGGAAACCGAGGTGAGGAGGGTTACACCTAAAAACACGAGTTTGTTTCTGTGCAGCTTCACTTTAACTCTCCGTGTCCTCGTCACTCTGAGTACATGTACGTGATGTTTACCTTTCCATGAGGTCCAGCCTCAGCTGCCGGCCGTGCGGCAGAGTCACCAGCTCCAGACCGGAGGCCACGCCCATCTGACCTTTGAGCTCCGGACTCACACCGAGGATCCTCGCCACCTGCGTACAAAGACGTCGCTCTGTTTTGATTTGTTGTTTTAATCTTCATCTGCCGACCTCTCCGTGTGTGTGTGTGTGTGTGTGTGCGTGTGTGTGTGTGTGTGTTTGTGGAGATAAGGTGTTAAGTGTTGTTAACCTGCTGCGTCATGAGGATCATCTTGTGGCGTCAGTCACACAAATCTAATTCTGTGACTCAATCAGAGAGGATTTCTGTGAACACGCAGCGGTAAACATGTTTACCTCAAAATGACGCTGGCTCATTGTTCACTTGATTTTAAACATAACGATAGAAACCTCTCAAAACGTTGCTATCATTCAAGTTGAGGTAAAAAAAAAAAGAGTTTGCAAATCCTAATAGTCATCCATTTAAAGTCTGGTTTGTGATTGCCTTGTAGGGTGCTTTAATGCACTGAATGCATCCTGCAGGTTACTAAACTCCGTGCGTGTGTGTGTGTGTGTGTGTGTGTGTGTGTGCGCGTGTGTACCTGACAGTCGGCCAGCAGTAGGTGCCGTGCTATACTCTGATGGTTGTGTTTCAGCAGCAGCTCCTTCGCTCTCTTCAGCACCACCATCTCCAGAGGTTTGTTCTCCGCGGGAAGAAGTCGAGATCCAAACTCTGCCGGCTGGAACGTCGACTCCGTCTCCACGAGCGGCCGCTGGAAGCTGCTCCTCTTAACCTCCCTCCTCTTCGCCTCCTCCTCCTCGTCCCTCCCTGCGTCCTCCTCCTCGTCTTCGCTGGTGTATTCTAAAGCAGCGATGGCGTGGTGGTACGAGCTTCTGTCCAGTCCTCTCTTCCCCGCTGCCTCCTTCTCCTCCCCCTCCTCTCTTCCTCCCTCCCCTTCTCTCCTCAGTCGCTCCACGTAGCTGCAGAGCGGAGGCTGAAGGTGCAAAGCGTCTATGACAGGATACGGTGAGTTCGACTCCCCGTACTCGAGCGGGCTGCAGGATCTCGTGTCCGCAGGGAGCAGCTGCAGACGGTCAGTCCATGCTGGTTCTGGATTCTCCCCTGAGCTGAAGGAGCTGAGGGAGTCTGCAGAGAGGAGCTGATGCTGGACCTTCAGTGGTTTGACTGGAGGAACTGGAGGGCCCCCAGGAGCTGTGGATAACAATGACATCTGTTTAAGCCTTTTATAAGACGATGAGGTAAAGAAAAAAGACTCCGAGGTTTCTACATGGAATATGACTTCAGTTTGGGAGCCATTTATTCAATTAGCGAGAAGGTAAGTATTTACCTGCACTCTTCCAAATATCCACACATGAAGAGTCCAGGGGAGATGCTGCCAGTCTGGAGGAGGAGGAGTCTGAGAGGTGGGAGGAGCTGGAGTGGGGGAGCAGCGGCTGCAGACAGGGGGAGCGAGGCAGCCGAGCCAGCGGCACCTTGCTGGGTTTGGGAGGCGGTTTGGGACACAGCTGGCTGTCAGAGCCGCGGATGGCCAGACCTAAAAAACACAACAGGTAAAAAAAACATCATCACATTATGAAGCTTAAAGTTCTTTCAGATATGAAATACTTCCACCACGAGCCGTCCGTGTTTGATCACAGATTGAAATAAACTCGAGGCTTCATCTGCAGCACTTGTTGCAAAATGACTCGACGTATCAGATCTTCACGGGCAGATTTTTTAGTTTATATGATTTTTCAGTTACACTCTGCACATCTGCACCGTGACAAACAGCAGGAATTTTAAACATGGCTTCATGAACAGGGCTTTAAGATTCTGTTTAGGGAGCCTGTCATGAAGCGGATTTTTTGGGACGTTTGATTGGTGTGGTCTGTGTCCACCGACCTGCCAGAGGCTCTGCAGATCTCCGAGCCACAGACGGACTCAGCACCGGCTCGCTGCCCGTCCGAAACACTGGAGACTTGGGGCTGGGACTAATGAGCAGAGGGTCAGGAGACTGCTGGGGCTGAGGCTTGGATCCTGCAGGAGAGGAGGGGACGACACACAACTTCAGAAAACAAACGGGACAAGTACGGAGTGATTAAAGAGGGGAAAGAACAAAGGACATGTGTGATGAGAACATTATGAAATAAAACTAAAACATAATGAGGAGGGAGGGAACACGTGGTCGTAAAAGAGCTGCAGAAACACACAGATCATATATACTGTAGGCAGCTCAACAAAGCTTTGAGTATCCTGCAACCAAAACGCCGTCTATAAATACCAGGGACAAATAATGACGTTGCCTGCAGGAGTCATCCACAACGAAGCAAAGAAAAAGCATGCACAGCCTTCAAAGCATTAAAAAGATGCAGAGACAGTGCTGCAAACAGACCCTAACCTAACCCTATAAAAGTCTTAATCCTGCCCTGCATTCATTACTCAGCCTTTGTGAGGAGGAAGAAACTCTGACTGTTCATGTGAACGGATTAAAGAGCTAACTCACATCAACACAAACAGCTGTGTTACTCATCGGAGGTGCAGCTCGAGCAGGAACAGACTGCTTGTCGAGATCACAGGCCCGCACCAGGACTGTTCAGAGTGACTTTAAACTTTAGAGCAGATAAATGATTGGAGCGAACGACGGGCGGAGTCACTACGAGAAACGTGTTTCAAAGACAACACGTCATTTCTGATCCTGAATCAGTCGTTTCCTCTTATCGTACATTTTCAATCACACACACTACGGGATGGCGGCCGACGCTCGGCAAAGGCTGAAACGACTTAGATTCAGAAAAATGTGCAGCAAATTCAGAAACGCTGCATCTTGAAAGGCAAACGCCCAGATCTAATGTTACGGCTTAAAACGGGCTGAAAAATGACACGAACATGTCAGAACAAGTGCAGAGAGACTGAACGCACTAGAAAATAAATAAACAGTATAAAGTCAATAAATACAAATATTCAGAAAACAACGGCAAATAAACGAACGCTGCAAATCCAGCCATTTCTACTGAAGTGCTCCAGGCCTGCAGGGGGCGCTGTGTGGTAGAACGTGAGGGAGACCAGAAGGAAAGACACCTCAGCTTCACCTCTTTGTCAATTGGCTTCATATCATCGGGTTTCATTATTCAGACCATGCGGCCGTTTTAAACTGCTGTTTGATGGACGTCAGTCTGACTTACCGAGAGGCAGGTAGCTCTCTGACTGATGCGCTTTGAGGGGCCGTCTCCTCTCTTGGACCTGGTTCAGACTCGCCGGTTGGCTGCCGCAGCGATCCTTCAGCCTGAGACAGTAAGGTTATGTTAAACTCGGTGTCAGAGAGGAAAGAAGGAAGACCGAATCCACACACTCTCTTTATTTATGCACGATACATTTGCAACATGTCATATATACAGCGCTGTGCAGGGACGATGAATAGAAACAGCTCGAGGCTGCGTGTTAGCGGCTTTAGAGCAGGAACAGGTTTCAAGTATTGATTTCATTCTGCCAGTGAAATTGGCAGCGTCCCACTTCCACTGCAGTCCTGTGTGGCTCCGGGTTTACGTGTAGCAGATTTATGTAATCACAGCAGTAAAACATAAACTCATAAAACAGATGATTTCAGCTGCAAAGGAACAAAAGCGTCGATCAGCGTGTTTGTGTTTCTGTGACTCGTACAGACCTGAGCTGGCTGCCCCGGCTCGTGCCGTTCTCCCTGCAGTGTGTGCCGTCCTGCACGTTGTGCGCGTTGTCGTGTGCGTGTCCGTTGGTTATGTTGAGGCTGAGGCGCTTCTGACTCCGCCTCTCCTGCGCCATGAACCCCGCCGCCTCCCTGTGATTGCCGGACATCCCGTACTTTTCCTCCAGGCAGCGCAGAGGCAGCGCTCTGTTGATTGGCTGGAAGATGATGGCTCCGACCACCTGGAGTTAACAGACAGAAGAAGAGATGAGGTAAACACCTCGCACATGATCACGCCGCCTTCTCTGGCGAAGAAGTCCCGCTCTCTCACACCGTCAGCATCAAAATGGACCTGATCTTTGAGACCCATCTGAACATCTCCCTGTCCCATGCTGAGAAACTCGTCCACGCCTTTGTCCCCTCCAGGCTCGACTACAGTAAACACACTCCTCATCGAACACCTTCAAATCAGCCTATTTCTTCAATATTTGACCAAAGAGAAAGGTCTGCTTACTGTTCAGTTCCCAATGAGCAAATATACCTATATAATATTTACATGTATAATATTTGCCCACCTGGGAAACGGGTTTCCTGTTGCCAACATAGTATCTGATAAGAGCCGGCACGCTGTCGAAGCCTTCTCTATCCAGCCGGTACTCCACTCTGGAGTACGCTTCGTTCAACATCACCACCTGAAAAAACAGAAGGAATGTCAATTTTCTCAGTATTTCATGGTTCTCAAACTTTCTTCTTCTGTATGAGACGCCTTTAAAATGAGATTTCTGTTATCTGCTGAAATTGCATTGCAGGTCTTTTGCAAAAGGTGCGATATATGTCGTGTTGTTTTGTGCGGTCGATGATAAATAACATGCACATCAGGAATAAATGGCCTCGGCTGTCATACCTTCTTGCTGATTTTAAAGTGCTGGGCAGCATTTCTCCACTGGCTGGTCAGAACGTAACTTCCTGGAATGGACAGCGAATCCCGAATCAGGAAATCACCGTCACGCTGCACCAAGTTTTCTGCAACCTGGAGCGACACAGAAGGTTACACACGTACGGGCGCACCGACACAAACACGAACAGCATGCAGGCACGCAGCGTTTGTTTACGGTCCAAACACTCAATGGAAGGTGATAACGGTTCTACTGTCAGCGTCTCTATGAGCGCAGTGCCGGCCGGTTTGCAGCAGTTACATAAGACATGAAGATATTTAAAGCCTCAACTTAATACAGTATTTATAGAGCGAGAAAAAAACATCAGAGAGATCTCGATTTATATTTTATCATTTCACTTTCCTTCGGGGAAAAAGCTCTTTTGGACTCATTTAGACCTTCACCTCAAGTAGGAGGAAAAAAAACAGAAACTTAGTGGAAGGTGAACTTTTCTAGAGATCTTAGCTTCCCCCCCAAACCCGAAGTAACCCCATCTAAACCCCCCCCCCTTCAGTGCATGGCCATCGGATCTTAAAGGTACAGTACATATTCAGTAAAAGGTGGATGAGTTTGCAGGCTTGCATGACTTCCTTTAATCTGCTTTTGCTCAGCATCAACTTAACGTTCACATGATTCGTTTGTCTCGTCATGAAACTAAAATGTTTTTTTGTGGGTTTTTTTACAGCTGTTAAAAGTCTATAACAAGCGATCAGAGGTCGTCATGATGCTTATTTCTGACATCACACCTCAGCTGAGAAATATAAGGAAGATAAACCCTCAACAGGAGAGTGAAAGCTCATTCAAAGACATTGGTTGTCTGCTGGAACAGATGATCAGGACTTTATGAAGCAGCCTCCTCTTCACTGAGTGTAAACAAAAGTCGAGCTGTGAGACGGCCGCAGGCGCAAAAACATACAAACAAACCAGAACGAGATTTCATTTAGACAGAAATCAAATGAGCTGAAAATGTTTCTTTATTTTAAGTCTTCTTTAATTTACTGCCTTTTTACTTTATTACACACTCTCTCTCTCTCTCTCAAACACACACACACACACACACACACACACACACCCTTAACACGCTGCTACACACTTTAATTAAGCGAGTGTTTGTATAGGACATAATGGTAGTTTAGTTTAGCCAAAGGAAGGAGCTTATTAAAAATGATTACATCTCAGAGTGCACTCTCAGAGGGAACACACAATCTCCCTCTCTCTCTCTCTTTTACACACACACACACACACACACACACACACACACACACACAGAAAGAGCTTTTTATACACTGCCCTCAGCTCAGCTGCTGAGGCTAATACTGAAGCTATAATCTTTCTGTGAGCATGTGTGTGCAGTTCGTCTGATAATAGGTGATCTGGTTCAACAAGTTTTAAACCGGGCTTTAAAAGGGAGGGGCCTGTGACTCAGGTGTGTGTGTGTGTGTGTGTGTGTGTGTGTGTGTGTGTGTGTGTGTGTTACCTGTCTGGGTATGGTGCCGTGGTACCATGCGTGGCTCCTGGGCTCCTCACAGTTCATCTTCAGCTCCTCTTCGAGCTCTCTGCGGAGCTTCTCTGAAGGACAGTCCAGGATGAACTGATCCCTGGAGAACTGCGGAGACGAGAAACACACGAGCAGTCAACGCCAAAGTGAAAAACGAAACAAGTCGTGCGTCAGTAACCGTAAACGTTGCAGCCGTTTCCTTATTCCACAAAACAAACAGCGGTGAGGTCAAAGCTCAGCGTGATGACACATATTACTCTGGTGACACCACAGTAACCAGACCAGAGCAAACACACCATCAGCTCCAAGGGAGAGAGGAGCGGCTGTGGCTCAGAGGTCGAGCCGGTCCTCTCTCAGTCAGGTCGGGGGTTTGATCCCCAGCTCCTGAAGCCACCTGACCATGAGTCCTCAGGCAAGACCCTGAACGCCAAGTCGACATCAAACAGCGTGTGAAGGAATACGAAGGATTATTTATTGACGACGATACGAGCGAACGTTCATTTATCATGAAAAAAATGTGACTGAGAGACAATGAACGTCTTTGTTTGAAGGAAGAACACAAACACCAGCACCAAAACACACACACACACACACACACACACACAAACACACACACACATACACACTGAGAACACACACACTCTCAGAACACACCACACAACATGCACACACACAAAAACAACGTGAGAGTTGATCAGATTCACATCAACAAGAGAGGAAAAGAACAGAATCAGCACAAACACCTGCACCAAAACACACACACACACACACACACACACACACACACACACACACACACCAAAACACACACACACTCAGAACACACAACACAACATGCACACACACAAAAACCCACACACACACACTCAGAACACCAAAACACACATGCACAAACACACACACACTCAGGACATGCACAAACTAAAACACACAAACACTTAGAATCCCACTAAACACCAAAACACACACACACAACCAAACCCACACACACACTAAAACACACCCCCACACACACACACACACACACACACACTTACATGACAGCTGCTCGGTCTCTGCATTGCTTTTCCTTCTCGCTCCTTCCTTAATTACACGCTGCATAGCAAACACACTCACACATTGATTTGTTTTAATCCCTGACATTTAACTATTCACACCAAACATGTTAACTCATCACCCTAACACACACACACACACACACACACACACGGTCCGTCCGTCCGTCTCTGTGATTTTCCTCTCTTCTTTTTCCACCCGGTGCCTCCTAGTGTGATGTCATCAACCTGACCCCACCCAACTGCCCGGACCTGCCTCCAACACACCCTCACCTGACGTACGTAAGCGCACACACACACACACACACACACACACACACACACACTGAAGTGACGCACACACACACTTCCTTGAACTTTCCCTGACTCTGGTTTGCTGATGAAACAGTCGCTGTTTAAATGTAGATCTCAGTTTGATCATGTAAGCTTTCACACTGCGCTCAGTGACTTAGTGTCAGGTCTTTTAATTTAAAGCATCAGTGCAGCAGATATGATCTCTGTCTGTCGTTGTACTCGAGGTCATCAGAGCCGTATACACTGAAGAGCTGCTCGTCAACAGGAAGGGCAGGCGCCCGCCCTCTGAGGACGGACACACTTCAGAAGGCCCCAGCCGACAGCACTCACTCTCCGCACGCTGTCGTGATTGGATGCATTATTCTTCAAAGTCACAGAAGAACAATGGAGAGAAATTATCTGTCTCAGAGTGGAAAAAACTAAACAAAACAAGGAATGAGGAAAAAAGAAAGCGGGATATTGGATCAGCAGCAAAAGAGATGAATAAAGTGCCCGACTGTGTAAAGCAGCTCCACACTGATGGTAAAAACACAAAGCGTGCTCCAAACAGCAGGAACAGTACCTGAGCATGTCTCTACTGCAGGTGCACGCTGCACGCCGCCATGACATTACCTAAATGCTACGTCATTCATGTGCAGCCAGGTTGTAATTCACCCGCTGGAAATGATTAATGTCAGGTCGACACGCTGCTTCCTGCTCACATGGAGGAATGTTTGGAGAGAGACAGACGTGATGCAAACGTGCAACTGATGTCGAGGGCATTAACACACACACACACACACACACACACACACACACACACACACACACACACACACACACACACACAGCTACACGTCATGGGGAAATATGTCTGTAAGCGTCTCCATGAAACTGAAACCGTTCTCTCATGGTAACATCGTTTGTTCTCTCTCTTCAGTTCTGTGTGTCTCTTTTGATTTAGCGCTCTCGTGTTCTCTGAGTCTGTGTAAAGTCATTAGCATAGACCCCCCCCCCGTGTGCCCCGAGTCTGCAGGTCTCCATGCATGACAGGAAATCAGCGTATCACGTTCCAGAGCGAGACGTCATGATGTTCTGCCTCCGTCATTGATCTCACTGTATGGACTCAGTGTTCAGAGCGCGGCGGGTCAATGAAATAACAACATGACTTTTCTCTTAAACAAACAACAAACAGCACGTTTAGAGGCTGCATCACGTTTCTCTGGGTTCACACATAAATCGTGACTGTCGACAGTGAGTGAGAAGCTCGAGAGCCGCTGGCTGTGTCGAGCTGTTTTAGTCAAAGACGAGAGAAAAGAAGAGGAACATACTCGCTGCACAAAGTGCCTGCTAGCACAACGGTGCAGCTCTGGGACAATCTGTCTGTCGCTTGCAGCTAGCGCTTAATTATGGCGTTTTCAAATTTGATAACTTCTTTGTGCGAACACGAGTGAAGAGTGACAACAAAACAAACTGAGGCAAAACAAAAACAAAAAAGTCATGTCATGTCGTTTTGTTGGGTTTCTTTATTGTGTCACATGTTTTGTACCTTCTGAGGTCCAAGCTGCATGAAATAAATCTGACTGGTTGAAAAACGTTTTTTCATGAAGAGGTTTAAATGGCTGTGCTCGTCCCGCTGTACCTGCTGAACTGGATCTAGAGACAGAACACAGATAGCATCCAATCTCTTAGATCTGAGTGGTATCAGAGCCGTGATGAACAACAGGCCCCCTCACTGATCTGTTATTGATCACAGTCACATCTGTGATTATATCTCATTACAGCCGTCACAGTTAAAATGCTTTTACATCTGCAGCCACACTGCCAGCAGGACTAATGAACAGAGGAGAAGTGGAGCGCAGCAGAGGAAGGAGAGAAGGCCGACGGGATGGAGGGATGATGTCAGAGGAGGACAGGAATGGATGGATTATGTACAAAGTAAAGTATAAAGAGGGCCAGAGGAAAATGGGAGTAAAGGAGAAGAGATGATGATGGCTGCCCTTTAATAAAACCCTGCAACATGATGTCATCATCAGAGACTTCTACTGTACCACTGTGTGTGTGTGTGTGTGTGTGTGTGTGTGTGTGTGTGTGCTGACATGTCTGTCCTGCCTTCACGCTCACATCTTTCCTCTCTTACTTCTTCTCTTTTTATCATATTTCCACGACACTGACTAACAACATGCTGCCTGAATGAATCTCACGAGTTGGGACTTTGTACAGACGTATGTTGCATTATTTCAGGACATCGATCCAATACTGATGAGGCCGTGTCCTGGCAGCAGACGGAGCTGCACCCACCTACAGCGAGGTGGTCGGACTCTGCTACCATCCCACGTCTCTGACGCCCAGCAGTGTCGTCCCCACGACCACCTCAGTGGCGAGGAAGCGGGGACAACAGGGACACGACAAATACAAAGGAGGAATCCTTCCTGCATCTTATCCCATCTCCTCCGATAACAAAGAGTCAGATCTGCAGAAGCTTTTTGTAAAACGTCTGCAGGTAACACTTGGTATGAATTGGCGCTGTACAAATGAAGATTGATTGATTGATTGTTCGATCCGAAGGCTCAGACATAAATATTTGAGCAAACATGAATGTTATTGGCTTCAAATGTAGGACGGGATTGTTGTGCAGGACGCCCACTCCTCACCGTCAGTCCTTCCACTGAGTCGGTCACGTCATTAAAACGATCCCTCGCTCGACGGTGAAGTGCGACAGACCAACGTGAACAACCAATCCTTTGTTAGAAAGGATTTCAGAGGGGATTGGATTTTCTTCGGATTACCTGGATTTCACACGGGAGCAGCAAATATTTTCCTTAAGTCCAAAAAAAAAAAAAAAGTTCAGACCCAGGACGCTGTGAGGCTGTTTATGTCCGGTGTTTAACCAATCAGACGCAGCGGACAGATCTGTCAGCTTGAGTTCAGTAAGGTGAAAACTAATAACCTTTTAGTTTTATAAATCGGAGTCCTCATCGTGTCAAACACAGTATAATCCTCCTGTTGTCCCCCGTGTGCTGTGTGATAATGTGAGAGCTGACAGGAGGACTTACAGATGACACCACTGACCTGCAGCTGAGATCGGACGTCCTCTATAATCTGAGAATGTGCCGGATGAGAAAAGAGTGAGGAAATGCTTGGAAGAGGATGCTCAGCTTTAATCATGTTAAAAGGAAACAGAGACAGAAGCCTTCATCCAATCAGGAGCGACTTCACTGACCTGTAAGCTGTTTTCAAACATTCACTAAAGAGCATCGTCACTACGCTTTCTGCACCATCACGTCGTTTACTATGCGTGTAACGTCCAACCTGATACAACTCTGACTCATCCGGGTTTGTCATCATGTCACTGCAGGGACTTAAAAAAAAAAGAAAGGGATGCATCATTAGGACGCAGCGTCACGATTCAGAGGTGTAAAAATATCTCGAGAGGATTTTATACGAAGACATTTTTCTGACATTTCTGAGATTGGACAGCTGAAGAGACAAGTTGTCTCATAATTTGGGGGGGTTTGTAGACAGGCTGGAGACACATATCAGTGTTAGACAGACAGAACATGTGACCTTTAAAAGATAAAAAAAAAAACAGCTCGTGGGAGTGAGTGAAAGATTTATTCTGCACCCATTTAAAGGTTCGGTAAAGATGATCGACTTTTTCTACTGACTAAAGACAGATGCATCATTTCCTGTTTTGCCATACAGATATCAAGTGTTGTTTTTGTTACAAAGGACCATCATCATTATTCCATCCTCCTCCTCATCATTAAAATACCAACAGATGGTTGAGCTGTTTATCTGGAACTTCCTCCTCTCTTTATCCGTCTCTCTGTCTCAGTTTCTGTCTCTGCCCCTGAATTCTCGTTGCGCTCTATTTCTCCGCCTGTCTCTCTCTTTTTTTTTTTTATTTTTTTTTTTTATCACGCAGTGTGCATCCATCCAGCTGTCGCATTAACTCCAGGTGAAGTTTGGCAAAAAGTCGCAACTTGAATGCAAAGTGTCAGAAGTGCAGCGACTTTGTTAAAACTCCTCCGGGAGAAACGGGAGAGAAAACTTTCGGATGCTGTTTTATTATTCAGCAGGAACTTTTCTTTACTCGTCACCTCACAAGAGTTTCTAACATATTCTGCAACACAGAGTTTTTATGTCTGTTTAAATTCACCTTCTGATCATAACTGAGGTTAAACGCCTTCAGGATTGGATGGACGGACTCTGAGCTGAAGGACGTCGATGAGAACTCTGAATGTTTTGATTTCAGGATCTCTCCATCTCTGTCTCAGGACTCCTCCACCTTTCCTGTTTACACACAAATAAATGATGCTACTTCCTGTGGTTACAGGCGACGAGGCATCTGATCTGTTAGTCTGAGAAAGAGAGGGAGCATCATGATACTACTCTATGTGGGTTACAGTTGTCCTTCTCATGTCGGAGTCATGCTCAGATGTGCTTTTCTTTTTTAATCACCGGTTCGAGGAATGTTCGCTGTTGAATTAAAAAAAAGGCACCAAGAGATCATTTAGAAGCCAAAAAAATAAAATCATCTTATAAATTAAAACCCTGATAGCTGTCTAGGAAAGTCACGTTTCCCTTTTACGATCTTGTCTTGATGCAGGCTGTCAATAAACGGGTGTGAAGTCATTACGTGCAGCTGAGGAAGAGTAAAGTGTGAGGTTGTTGACCGCTGATACGAAGCACACTGATGCGTCTGAATATGAAGAGAGTTCAGCAGCCTGATTCAAACTGTCGGTGAGAAACGTTGTGAGATGAAAGGAAGCTGATGCTGCTGCTGCTGCTGCACATGAATGCCTGAAATATTTAGCTCACATTAACGACCAGCACAAAGTCAGATATTCACGGTGGCACGTCACACATCCAACAGAGCTCAGGTTTCACCGGGAGCAGAAACGGATCCAGGGGGGAAAACAGATTTCTCCTGTGAGACGACGTTTTAGAAACATGTCTGAGATTTGGATCAAGAGAAAAGATTAGACCCAGAATTCCCCAAAAAAGGCTTTTCTCACAAAGCCGTCGTGTGGAAATCAGACTGTTTGGAAAAGGCTAGTGTTTTTTTTTTTTGTTTGTTTTTTTCTTACTTTGAGGGTTTGTTGTCCTTAGTGCTAAAACACTCTCAGGTTCTCAGTAAACTCATATTTATTGTGCAGAGAGAGAAAAGAAGCTTATCCTGCAAAAAAAAAAAAGAAAAAGATCGATGACGGACAAACAGCTTTTCTCTGTTTACACTGAATAACAGTGCAGCTAAGCCTTCGATAAATATGACACACAACTCAAACCATAATCTGCTGGATATCTTATATATGTCTTTACGTCGGCTCTTAAGTACTGAGTATTCAAAATAGGTCAAAAATATATGAAAGAACAGACACTGAGAGGAACAAGACGCTGGCTCTTCTTAGGAGAAATGGCGACCTCCCAATGAGACAGATGGAGGAGAGAAGGACGAGTAAGGGAGAGAGGAGAATGGAAATGGACCTCAGGCAAGACGCAGACAGAGAGACGGGGGACGTAAAGAGGGGGCTTGTTGGGGGGGACAACATGCAAAGAAAGACAGAGATGAAGGATGGAGGACCGACTGAAAGGACGACAGCATGTGTGATAATCTGGAGCTGAAACCTGGACGAAGACTTCAAACATCAAGACGTCACTTTGACACAAAACGTTTGTTTGTGTGACAACTTTATTAATGCGACCATTCACAATAGATTTATGAAGCGCATGTTGTGATTTTAACGATTTAAAAGGTGTCACGTTGGGTTTTTAATGGCATATTACTGCGAGTCAAACAAAAAGGGATTTTTTTTTGTTTCTTGAATGCAAAATGTAGAAGTGGAACAGAAAGACTTCCCGTCTTGTTAATACGATCTGATCTGAAGTCTCCTTCTCCCTGACCCCAGCGTGCTCGTGCATCAACACTTTGTGTCTTTCATTTTGTGATCCTGCAGAGTCACAGCGCGTCACCTCCACGCCGACCCGCAGAGAGGACTAAAGCCGTCACCTCAGCCTGCTGCTGCACCGCCGCTCGCTCCATCCAATCAGCTTAATGGCATTCGTTTCACTGACGTCATAAAAAAAAAAAACTATTACAAGTTAGTAATTTATCATCCTCATGAGCACTATGGCCCTCGTCCTGGTCCCTCTATAACTATCTGTGTGTCACTCTCACACACTGCCTTGTCTGTGTGCCAGCTCCAGTTATGGATGAAGCCAGCTGTATATCACACACACACACACACACACACACACAGACACACACACACACAGACAGCCACACAGTCGGTCATTTATGAGAGCGTCTGGTCCGGGTAATAAAAGCCCAGTGTTCAGCTCTCACACACACAGAGTGAGAGAGAGAGAGAGGAGGACTATTCAGAGATGCTAGAGGTGTTAGCAGGAACTTTTTTAAAAATTGTTTTCTCGCGTGCAAAATCTTTTTTTTTTCATTATCCCCCGACCTGTCAAGTTTCTCACTGTGCACGAACCAATCCTCTATGATCGCCATTAAACCACAAGAAAAGATTAGAGGAGGCCTGAAAAGTGCACTTGCATGCAAAACGTTGTGTCATTAATTCTTTCTCACACACAGAAAAACACAATGACAACAGAATAGATTAAAGTTTGCAGCACACAGGCGTGCACAACAACAACAACAAAAAGAATGTGTGCACTTGCGGAAACAAGCTTCACAAATCGGATTTCACACAATTACAAGCACAGTCACGGAGACAAAACACTGACCCACAACAGTGACTGTGAACACACACACACACACACACACACACAGACACACACTCCCTCTCCCTCTGTTCTCACCTTTGCAGAGATGACAGAGTTCTTGTGGTAGAAGCAGCACAGAGCTGCCGTCAGCGTCTTCAGGTTGCATCGCTCAGACATCCTTCGTAACTTTTCTCTGATTCACTTCACAAACTCGCTCTAGTGACGTCGACTGAACATCTGAGGATTCATTTTAACCAAAAAAACAAACAAACTGAGAAGCCTGATAACAATTCCTCCGAGAAAAAAATCCATCACAGATTTACAACAGCTCAAAAAAGACGTGAGGACAGAAGGAGCCGAAGCGTCCGATGCTCTGTATGTTCTGAATGTGAAACATCATCACGCCCTCTCTCTCTCTCTCTCTCCTCCACAGTCCCCTGCAGAGTGAACCCTCTCAGCTCCACAGATCCTTTCCCACACTTTCCCTCATGTTGCCCCGCCCCCCTTCTCCCCATATAAGGGCATGAGGAATAACACCATGGGATCTGCTAAGAGCCAATGAGCTGTGGAGAAACTGGGAGTGGCTCAAAAAGTCTCTCTCGCTCACCCGGAGGATGGACGGAGGACTGGAGGCGACTGCACATAAATTCATAAATGTTTAAATAAGACACATAAAAATGACTCTCTGCTTCTTTAATCTCCATTTTGTTCTGAAAAAATAAAGCTTTAAAATGTCATGACTGTTCTTATCTATATATCTACTTTGATTAAATCGTTATTTATTGTGACTTTATGAAAAGTCAAACTGTTTTTAATCAATAATAAAAGACAAACAGGGAGGCGTTCAATGCACTATTAAACACTTCCTGTTAGAGAAGCTGGACCAGATACATGTTTGGCTTTTTTTTAAATTAACTTTAAACTAAACTTTATTGATTTAGAGAACATAACAAGAAAATCTCCCCCTGATCTTTTATTTATCAGTCTTCTGGTTCTTGTCCCATTTTGTTGTCTGTCAATAGTTTTTGAATTGACTTGATATCAATGATCTTTTGAGGTATGATTGATTGATTATTGTAAATGGATCCGACTGCTCAGTAAACAGCTCTGTCTGTTCAACCAGATGACATAACTATAATGTCTTTTTCCTTTGTTATTTTTCAGAGAGGAGAGCAGAAGAGAGACACACAACTGTCTTCATTATTTATCTTTTCATTATTTATTTTTTCCACAAGTGGAAAGTCTAAATCTCTCCGTACACATCAAATAGATCTGAGACAGAGATCAGCAGATATGTCGAATTAGATTTTTCTCGCTCGAGCTTTGAGTCACGTTGTTTGAAGCTAAATTATGAGGGATGAATATTTGTATTTAGTTGTCATCCCACATGGTGCTCTTACAGTTTCACAGAAATACGCTGAACCCCCGCCGCCCGGCTGGAGAGCATCTGACAGACGCAGATTTTTAATCCGGCTTTACTTTATAAAATCTTTCGGTTCCAAACAGGAGGAAACTTCGGAGGGTACAAAAAAACAAAAAACACTGAGGAGTCGTTTCCAGACAGGGTTTGTGACTCTCCTCGTTGCTCTGTGCACAATAACGCAGCTCAAGAACAAAGTGCAGATCTTTGGCTGAAGACACAGAGCGAGTCCATGAGGAGTCTGATGACTCAGGACTGTGTGCCAGTCAAGTCTTCGCCTTTGAGCAATCATCATCACACGGCAGTTTTTGCAGCACAACTCTTCAGTCTTGTTTAGCGTCCTTTGGTATTCAGTTTGATGCAGGAGGTCCCGACTCGCTGCGCCCTCTAACTCCCCTTAACCTCGTCTTCCAAACGTTACAAACAGACTAAAAATAGAAAACACTTCATTTCCTGTGTTGGAAGAAAATTCCTCTGAGGAAAAAACCGAGAGACACGAACAACAACCGTGTAAAAACATTTAACCTCTGTCAGCGT
This sequence comes from Symphodus melops, assembly GCF_947650265.1. Lineage (NCBI taxonomy): Eukaryota > Metazoa > Chordata > Actinopteri > Labriformes > Labridae > Symphodus > Symphodus melops. The sequence continues at coordinate 2,397,950 of NC_136698.1, read as the reverse complement.
CTGTCGGTTCAGTACCTGCTGTTAACACTTCTGCATTGTGTCTAGACAGAGGAGAGAGAGTCAATTAGGTGTGTGTGTGTGTGTGTGTGTGTGTGTGTGTGTGTGTGTGTGTGTGTGTTTGTCCGGCAAAGTGACTCTGATAAATAGCCGGCAATTTGTGTGTCTTAATGACTGCTGAGCTATTACACCCACACACAAGTTTAGAGCCCCAGCTCCCCCCCCCCCCCCCCCCCCACACACACACACACCAGTACGCTCTTACATAACAGCACACACACACACACACACACACACAACTTTAGAACCAGAGAAAAGGACCAAATATAAAGGCCATGCACACATCAACAGCCACATACATGCACAGAGACACAGATACACACAGAGACACACACAGACACACTCACACACACACACACACACACACACACACACACACACACACACACACACACACACACACACACTCTGAGGGTGACACCCCTGCAGAGACCGGTTAAAGGAATATTCTGCCGCAAGGAAACGGAGCCACTAATTACAGCATGAACTCTCGGAGGATCCACAAAGGAAATACATGTCGAACATTCCCCATGGGCACCACACACACACACACACACACACACACACACACACACACACTAACTCAATCACACACACACTATTGCCAACCACAGCGGCCCCAAATCACCAGCTAGGCTAAACGTCCACCTTAAAATACACACATCCGTCGCTCCAGGAATGCTTTATAAAAACAACGAGGGACAGAGATCCACATGCTGAGGTTCTATGTCTTCTATTTCTATCTGTTTGTTGTTTCTCACAAATGGACAAAAAGGAGGAAAAACTAAGTCTCAGCGACTTCAGGAAGATACGTAGGAACTGGTCTGGCTTTGTTTTCAACATGTGGTTGACGCTGCGGGGCGTCGAGAGAAGACACGATGAGTGAAGCACATCTCACCTCGTGTCTTATCGAGGCAGCAGGAGCTCAGTCTGCAGGGACTCGGCTCGGGAGCCTGAAGGTCGCTGGTTCAAATTTCAAATTACAGACCAAAGTTAAAAAAAAAAAAGGTCTGACAACTGAGGAGTGCCGTTTGACTTCCTGAACAGAGCTGAAGTGAACTTCCTGTCTCATCCTGTGTCGCGTTGCATCGTAACTGATTTGTTTTTGAAGCAACATTAAGTAAGGATATCACATCATCCGATGATCACCTGTTTGTCATGACCCCCTGAGCAGTCATGTCGTCCTGCAGTGCGATCAAATCATCAGTCCATATTCGACTTTGGGTAAACAGATGCTGGGTTCGAAAGACAAATCGATGGTTTGCTAGGCGGTGCAGTCGGTGCCCTTCTGCACCAGTTAGGACGCTTTCATCGCGCTCCGCTGCCAGAGCATAAACACCAGTGACGGGATGTTGTTGTTGTTGTTGTTTACAGACACAGAGCGCCTGTGATGGCTCATTAATCAGTAATGGACTGTGATCTTAGTGGCAGTCGTATCGATGTGTGCTACATGACCCGCTTTGCTGTGTGAGCCCTCACAGGGTCAATAACAACGACCCAGCAGGCGGCGAGTTCACAAACACACATTCATCATAAAGTTCATTGTTTTCAGCCTTTAAAGTCAACGTCAGTGAAGTGTACGAAGTACAGCATCTAAACATAAAATATAAACATGTATGGATGAGACTAACGCATAAAGAGCAGCTAAATATTTACCCAGCATGTGTGTGTGTGTGTGTGTGTGTGTGTGTGTGTGTGTGTGTGTGTAGGTGTGATCTATCGTCCTGCCCACATCGCTCTCTTGTTTATTTTAGTGCGCTTTTGTGTTTTTGGCGTGCCGCCCTCTATGCTTAAAGGTCGACAAACTCCCTGATTGATCGTCTGGGTGGCTTCACTGACGGACAGACCGAGTGTCCCGCGGGCCGCTTGGTGGAGCTGGGTGTGAGGGGGGGCAGCTGATTGGCTGTTTGCCTGGTTTGAACTCGTGCTGGCTCGCTGACAGACGGGGACGATGATGTGCCGAATGTCACACGGCTGTTTGGACTTTTAACCGCCTCACTGACTGACTGACACCTGATACAACGCCAGCTCGACTGTGTCCGCTTGTAGTTCTTTCATTTCACCACCAGAGTGTGCCACACTGTTTACTGCTGTTGTCACCACTACATCGTGTGTGTGTGTGTGTGTGTGTTTGTGTGTGTTTGCTGTAAAGTTTAGCTCATGAGTTAAGGTGAACACTTTCGCAGCCTGAGACCTCACACACACACACACACACACACACACACACACACACACACACACACACACACACAAGAGGATTATTGTTTCCTAAAGCTCTTTCATCAGGGTTCAGAAACGTGGTGATTTTTGGGATGAAAGTGAACGAGCAAAAGAAGAGAGTCAAAGAAAAGTTGTGTTCCCACTTTTAGAAGAAGATCAGAAGTTCACGGTTCTCTGCAGCGTTGGTCATTTCTTTTTTCTTTCTTTCAATATAGCACCTCTGATTATTAAAACACCAAAGCTCAATAATAAAACAGCCTCTCTCAAAATCCACCAGATATTTAAACAAGGTGCGTTTCATGTTTGTCTTTTATTCGCGCCTGCACACAGGAAGTGACCATTCTGTCGACAAATCAGCGGACTGCGTCGTGTCTAGCTCCGCCCTCGAGGGTCGGATCGGTCCCATTAGCATCCCAACAGAAGGGTACCAACGGTCATACCAGTTAATTTAGTATCACTACAAACTTCAGAGAGTGAAACCAATCAATGAGTGCCGTAACGAAACGGACTGAAGCGGACCAGCTGGTGGAAACGGGTCTTTTTATCCTACAGATTTGTTTTATTGATGATTTGACCCCCAACAGAAGCAGTCACTGCTTCCTGTCGGTAAGTCACGCCACGTCCTCGGACAATGAGATCAAAGAGTCGTGGACGAGGGAACAGAAATAGTCTCCAGTGAGACGTCTTCATCTTATTGTCCTTGACAGACGCTTCCTTCCTAATGTACGTCCATCCTTTAACCTCGCTCTCACTGCACCAGGTAACGCACGGCTCAACCAAGCACTCGTGCACTTTTGACCCCAACAACAGGAGATGACATAAAGCTAAAGAACGATATGTTACAGTCAGTGTGTGTGTGTGTGTGTGTGTGTGTGTGTGTGTGTGTGTGTTTTTCATCCACGGTGGAAATGCAAACACACCTGGACTGTGAGCGCTGACAGCTACACTTTCACACGTATGATATAATAACCTCGGGTTACAGCCGCTCCATCTGTGGTCAGCACACACACACACACACACACACACACACACACGCACACACACACGCACACAGTCCGTTTACACTCGCACACAACTCTAAATTGACCGAATAAATACACACAACCTGTGTGTGCCTGTGTGTGCGTTTGTGTGCTTAGCGTCCACATGTGCGACCTGCTCTCGTGGGAAGGATTGAGTTTGCTTTTCAGACCGAGGTGTTAGCATCCAAACACATGAGCTAATCGACAGAGGAGGAGGAGGAGGAGGAGGAGGAGGAGGAGGAGGAGGAGGAGTGATGGATGGTTTTAGGAGGGAGAGGAGAAGAAGAGTTAACTCTTGGGAAAAGAACACACATTAGAAAGTACAACCTGTGTTCATGTGCTTTGCAACATTTGCAATTTGTGAAATCTGAGAAGACGTGTTTACATCCCATAATTACTCCCCCTGCATCCCGCTGTAGCCTGAACTGTTTTTATATGATCAACCCAAAGAGAAGGCTCTCATCACAAATGAAGACGTTCAAACCAGAGAGGTGGAGACATTTGAGTTTCCTCTTCTCTCCAGGCCACATACAACGCTGGATTCAGTCTTAAAGCGGAACGACAAAGACGTTTTTTCTCTGCATGAAAAAATGTCCCAAAACATACGCTGCTAAATAAAACATGTTCTCTACATGTTGTTGATTCAGCTGCTGAATCCTGTCAACCTGTGGCTCCTTTCCCTGCACGTCATTTAACACTTTCTCTCTCTCTCTTCCTGATTTCTACAATAAAGGCACAAAATGCATCTAAACAAGAAGCAGGAAAAGTGGGTGAAAACACATCATGACTCACCAACAACGTGATTGATTTTGTGAATATAGAGCTGAAGAAAACTGCTCGAGACTTCAGCGCGAGTGTTTGGTTCATAAAAGCATTAAACACACAGAGTGATAAGTGGACAGATCTGGATGTGAAACGCAGACTTCGACCCACTTTGCGCGCACGTATCTCACGTCTTTAAACAAGCACGTTTCCCTCATGGTGAAGCGAAAGCTGTGCAGGCTGAGAACGATGAGAGAGGTGCAGACATGAACGCAGAAACATAAACAGTAAATGACATCGTCTGTCAGCGGGCTGCGGAGGTGAACACAGAATGATCAACTCTCTGCGGCGGAGGAGAGGCGGAGCTCAGGTGGTTCTTCTGTTAATATGATTTGGAGCGTCGTGACAGACGGATGGCTGAGAGGCGTTTTGTTCGTAGCCGAGGGGAGATTAGATGAACGTCTCCCGTGTGAGCGATGTTTACATTAAAGCCTGCGGGGGACACCGCGGTGACGATTCGTAAAAAACAGTCTTTCAACTGTTCATATTTGAGTCTCAGGTTTTAAATAACTGGTGTATCTTACACCACAGCTTTTGGTGCTGATTTAATCGTTGCTGGTTTTTTTACATTATGAGAAAAAACCTCTACGACTTGGCGGATGATTTACCGCAGCAAATTGAAGCTCACAGCTGTGCCGCACATCTGCAGCAGATTGCTACTGTGTGTTGGTGCATCCTTTAATCTCTGTGTGGTTCATCCAGTCCCAGAGATACTGTTGCTGAAGTTCATTTAACAGGTTTTGTACAGGCAGAGTGATTCTCTATGCAATCGTTTTTCTGCGTGAAACTTCAATATAAACACAAACGTCATAGTTTCTTTTGAAAAAGAAGACCACAAAGAGAGATTTGCTGAGACTATATCCAACAAAGTCTTGGCTGATTTGTCTCTAGATTCCTTAAATCACATACAAAGGAAACAGTTTTTCCTACCTTGACATAGTCCACGGTGGCGTCCAGGCCTGCAGCGGGCTCCCTGGGGAACAAAGACAAAGACAAAGTCCTGTTTAGTGAACACATGTTGACTCTTGCGTCTCTGAGTCCTCTCTCTCCCGTTCTCGTGACAGATGAACTGCCGAGCTGGCTGTGTGGAGCCCAGGTGAGTCTCCTGACAGGACGCTCGCTTCCAGACTCAAACAGCTGTCCGCTCTTTTAAGAGACTGCAGCCATCAGTGGAGGTGTGGTGCTTCTTTAAAAAGGTCCAAATGGAAGTCACAGACGCATCCAGACGCAAGAGCAGAGAGGTAAAGGTGTGCCAGGAATGTCAAAAAGTCAAACTGCTTCAACTCTCAGTCTCTCTCTCTCTTTCTGCCCGTCTCTCTTTTTCTCCTTTCAGTCCGTAGTAAACATGTTCACTCACCGCCGGCCTGACTTGGCCTCCTTCCTTCCCTCTCTCTCCTCCCCCTGCATACAGCACACATCGCAGCCACACGCCTCCTCCTCTGAGTCCACTGACAAATTCTCAGAGAGGTAACAGCACACACACACACAGACACCATCAGCCGCATGTTTTCTTGCTTTTCTTGCATATTGATTTTTTTTGTTGTTGTTATTTTTAGATTCTTGCACTTCTCCAAAGTTTATTTGCAACATCATCAGACATCAGGAGTTTGTGATTTTGCATCGACTTCTCCTGCACTCCCCTCAGCTGCTGTATTATTGACTCTTTTCCAACATACTGGTTTTTTTTTTTAAATGTGAGAATGCAAAGAAAACATTTTGTGCTTTAAATGTGGCCGTTTTGTTTGATTGAGCAGGCGCTTTCATTCCCACTTCTCTCCCTCTTTTGCCTCGACTATTGGTCCTTGAGTGTGATAAAGTAGCTCAGACTCTCTCCACACAGTGAAAGAGGGTAATTAGCTCAAATCCTCCTCTACATTAGTAAGACTGGTAGTTAAAATCCCACATAAGCCGAGGCTGGCGTTCCCACGGGAATAGCAGCACGGCTGTTTTACTTACCGAACCAAATGTGTTTAGCTCTAAGCCCTCTCAGTTTATAATGTCCAGAATAATGAGCAGGATTTGGTGATGTAACGCAACAGAAGCCCCCATTCACAACAATGTAAAGTCTTTATTCATAAAGGCTGAAGTCAGGCTCAGCACTCTCTCTCTCTCTCTCTCTCTCTCTCTCTCTCTCTCTGTCGGCAGAGAGGAACACCTGTTGGAGGTCTTTGGATTTCTAATCCAACACATCCTGAATCCTCCTCAACACAGATCTACACTTTCTCTCTGTCCTCCTCTCCCTTCCTGTCTCTCTTCTTTGATCAAATCACACAGAAGAGAAGGCAGACGAGACTGTGCTGTCACAAAGCAGCTGAAATCAGACCTCCTCTTTACTGTAGTGGTATGTGTTGGACTCCGTGGTTGGCTGAACCTCTGACTGGCCCCAAACCTGAACCACAACAACCATCTACCCCCCCTCCTCCTCCTCCTAACCTCCCGTCCTGTGCCCTCTGGTCAGAGGTGGGAGCGAGGAGAATCACCACATACCAGACAACACCCACATATAAAGCCTCCTACAGTCCAATGTGATACAACTGAGGGGAAATTCCACTTTGTTTAAACCCCGGGAGGTCAAAGTTCAGGCACGTAAACAGAGCTGGAGGTGATGGAGAATCTTTGACCCCCGGTCACCAGGCGAAGGAAAGTCTTACACCCTGATTCTGGATCATGGACGGCGCACAAGACCAAAAAAAAAAAAAAAAAATTAAGTAGATGCCTTACACCTGCAACTAATTCAATGACCACCAGAGGGAGACTCCACTGCCTGAGGATCATTGACCGAATATAAATATGGACAGCACATCTCTGGCTCCTTCTTCTAAATATAACACATGCTGACATTTTGCAAAGTTGATACGTGCAAAAAAAAAAAAAAAAAGAAATGCCACACACCACATGAAACCTCCTGATCAAAGATACCTCAGCTCCATATAGTCCACGACGGACCACATTCATGTGGGTCTGAAGCAGAAACTGATATTGATAGAAAGTTTGAAGACTGTATTGTCGTCAATCAGGACACTACATCTGCTAGAGGTTTAGAAAACTATTGAAGTAGCTAGATTCAGCAACCATCTCCAGCACGTATGTAAAGATTTATCGTGAGGCAGTTAAAAATCGATTCAAAGGTGTCGAGATTTGAACAGGTACTCTCAAAATGCAATTGCAGTTATATCAGGTGTTATCATGGCAGTCGATCTTGGCTTCCCCAAGATAATAAGACGGTAAATGGAAGAGGTGAGAAGATAACGGAGGAGACTTTATAAATAGCACAAGCACATGTTGCAGCATTTAAATCGACACCAAAATGAGAAGCTCCAATCACCTCCAAATGATCTCAGAATAAATGAGAGAATCATATCGTGAACTCTGTATCGTGAATCATTACATCCCTAATCCCAGGACGGTGTGAGCCAAAATCTGAAATTTGGGGCTTTAAAATGAAGTCCACAAACCAATGCATCCCTCATGGAGACTTTCTTTTGCTTCTTATTCGAGCTGCACGCTCTTATAGGATGCTTTTCTTACACTTTTATTGTTCCTGATGCCGTCACTTCGACTGAAAGCACAAAAAGAGCTGAGAATCAAGGAGCAGTGAGTCTAAAAAATGGGAAGCATTCCCGAAGCTAACCACAGCTAACTTTGCCTTTTTTCTGACCATGTTGCTGAAACAGCAGCAGACGCTGGATTTTTCAGCTTCTTACGACCTCAGAGCCGACCTGACAAACCCAGACAAGAGACAAAGACAGAAAGAGTGGAAGAGTAGCGAGAGAGGAAAAAACAACAAGAGTAGGAAGGAGAGCGCGCTCGCCGCAGTCTTTTTCTGGCTACTGTTGTTCTTAGCACTTCACCGCATGATACTCAGCATGACCACAGCCCGCTTTACAGAGGGATACTCTGAGGGAAAGAGGGAGAAATGACAGACAGCAGAGCAGTTTGTAAGCAGCGTGCAGGGCGTGCATGCAGCCTACAGAGGTCAGTGTGTTTTCACAATAAAAGCCTCTCAGACTCAGAGGAGCATACTGTAATGTTTCTGCAAGCAGTCATACAAAATGTGAATGTACAGTTCTGAGGAATAACAACCAGGCCACATTACTGATAACAGATCTGTGAAGTAAATATTTATAATTTGCTGTTTTAATATACTTGATTAATCCCCAATAAGAAATTCAGCTGTTATTAAGACACATGAGGATCTGTGGAAGTCTTACTCTTAAGATGTTCATAAAGTCATCTCGCCTCCCTGCAGGTTTTAACTTATTTATGCTAAATATATTGCACAATGTTTTTGAATACCAATATGTGTCACTAGTTTGTCTATAAACCCTCCAATGATGAGAAAAGTCCATCCTCTCCGTCTTCTGCCTGCTTCACTTTTCAGAAAACGTGTACTCAAACAGGCCGTTTGGACATTTTCCCTTGATGACATCACAAAGGGCAGTAGCCCCTCCCCCAGGTGGGTGACACTCCCACAGCTAGGTGTTTGTTCTGCCCTCTGAGTCTGCCTTCTCACCGTAAACAATAGGACATGGAGCCAGAAAGCACCGAGTACACCCGAGCCCTTCCAGAGAGGGGGCGTGGTCAGACACAGCTCATTTACATATTTAAAGCTACAGACACAGAAACAGCCTGTTCTGAGCAGGGCTGAAATAGAGGGGTTTATAGACCTAATCAAATACAGGATCAAGAGTGGATTAGGGAGCGCTGAGACTGATTCACACTTGTCGAATCATCAAACATAGAGGAATAGAAATACGCTGTACAGCTGCAGAGTTCAAACTGCTCTGCAATGACTAATGTGAATTTCTTCTCTCTTCTCTTTTAGTCATTTCTGTCAGTTCCTCTTCGTTTGGAGATTCAAATCTGTAAATCTGTAGCATGTGAATTTAAAACATGTAAATAATGTCATGCCTGTTTCCTTGTGTCATGTGTCTGCTGTTTTTGGCCCTCAGTTTGTCAGAACTCTCTGGATTTAACTTTAAAACCATGCAGTGAAACTATTGTTTTTAAAGTTCACTGTCTCGGCCTGAGTGAGTGAATCAAAAATAAACGGCAGAGTTCACTGAGGTCGTCATGAATACTTTAGTGTTTATTGATGAGAGGAAAAGTTGCATGTGCTGACAGTATGTTGCTGTCTGTCATCTCCTCCCCCCCCCCCGTCCTCTCCCGGTGGTCCACTGAGGGTCACCGGAAAGATAAACTGACCAATGGGGAGCTGGTGCACCATAAGGTCAGGGGTCAGAGGTCAGCTGACAGAATGAGCTATGGAAAGTCAAGATCGAGCGGTCCAGTGGTTACATTCCTCTGAGATGTACGCACGCCCTTCATCTTTTTATAGAGGAGTCCGCTTTGAATCATCTGCAGCTTCAAAACAACCACAAGAAGAGCAAAGAGGACCGCTTGGAATCGTTTTAACGTTACTGATTTTACTTCAACAATGCCAACGAGTGTATATCTAATTTTATATTTATAACATGTTAGAGTGTTGGGTTCGGGCAGTGGGTATTTTCTAAGTCCTGTTTATGAATCATCCTTACTTTGAAACAACAGAGAAACATTTCCTGAGATGTTTTTATAAAGATGCATTTTGAAGCGATCTGTAGAAAACTCTTAGCAAAGACATTAAATAAAACCATACTGTAGAAATTTTCTTTGTAGAATTTGGATAGAAGAGGGTCAAGTCAATGACCATGTGCTACTCTTTATTCAGACATCTAATTTACAAACTAATTATCAGATTAAAAAACCTGCCTGTCTGGAAACAAACAGAAAATCAGCTGTGAAAACAAACATTAATTTTTAAATATTCTGTCGATATTTCAGAAGTTTTGAGATGAGCACGATACCAATAACGTCTTCAAACAAAATGAATGAAATGAAGGGATGAGTTTGATGATTCAGCCACCTGCGCAGGTTGAATTTGACCCAGACAAATTGTCCCTCTGTATGTCAGCGCTGTATGAAATGTATCTAACATGGAGAGAGCAGACAAAAGACTCACAGTAATCTGTGATCTGTCCCGCCACACCCTGACCTACAAAGGTAACCCGACTGCTGGGGGCAACACACACACACACACACACACACACACACACACACACACAGAGCTGGTTGCATCAGATACAGTCGGCTGTAACTCTACACTCATGGAGGACATGATGAGGGATGAAGTGTGTGTGTGTGTGTGTGTGTGTGTGTGTGTGTGTTTCCCCTCTGAAGTTGAGATAACTCTTACACCCCTCAGGGCTCTTTCACAGACTCACTCCTCTACATTCAACCTCTGAACTCTCTGTCTCGAGTCCTCGCTTTGAAGAAGAGTTTCCTGAAGAGTCACAAGAACTCAAAAAAAAAAGCCAAAATATTGTAGATGTAGATCGACAAGATCATACTTTGGAAATGCGGGGCCAAATCAACGCAGGAATGTGGCCCCGGAGCCGGAGCCGCCCACCAACACTACCTTAGAATCAGAGGAGGGGTTAAAGTAGCGCCAGGTCTAACCTGCCCTCGGCACCCTGCAGATCTCGGGCACCTGGGCAATTGCAAGGTTGCAATATTGGTTTAATATTGTTTGCCGACATGTCTGTAAAGTGGCTCTAGACAGTTTGCAGGGCCTCCCTGTGTCTTTGGGAGGTTTAATATCTGCAAAAGTAAATCTTAAATCTCACTAAACCCACAACAAGAACATGACTGAATCTGTGGTTCATCAAATTGTGTTTATGCGAAGCAGAATTTCCTCCAGACATCTTTGTGCTGTTCTACACGTTCTAACTCTAGGTCACTGCTGAGGTTAATGAAATGACATTGTTTACCTGTAACCATGAAAGTCATCGATGATGTTTTGGACGAGCGGCGAGGTCAGGGGTTTATTGGCGTGCCCGGGAGCCAGTATCGGCTGCACGTGATTGGCTCTGGGGTCCCAGGCGTAGGTCCCGTGCATGACGTTGGCCCCTCCTTTTTTGCGCCGAGGAAGAGTTCCGTGAATGGAGATTTGTTGGTAGGAAGAGGCGGGAAGCTCTGATAGGCTGCCACTGCTGCCGGGAGGAAAACTGAGGAGGGAAAGAAAAATAGAGCTGAAGTTACGCTGCATCTCAACTTTGATCTTTTTACCTGAAACAAAAATGTACTTAGACAAAAGCAGTCTCATTCTGGGCCTCCAGAAGGGATTGGGCCTCTGAATGTTTTGGCGTGTGTACCGCCCATCCAACGACAGGAAGCAGGCGAGCATAAGAGTGGTTACAATTCAGCGATTGGACGAGATTTAAGTGGCAAATATGACGGATGGGGAACAAAATGCCAAAGAAGAATAAAGCTCCTTCTCAAACAAGGGCGAGCCTCGGATTGGCTTTTCCTAGTAGACTCCAAGTTAGCCTGCTTTCTGTTGGACAGGGAAACCTTTTCACCCCTTCACAGCCGGACTTCACCATCTGTATGAACATGTTTTAACAAGTTGAAGTTGCTCGTTTTAAACGGATGAACATGCTATCTTTATTTTTGCTCAGCTTCAAGTGGAGTCATCTGATGTCTTGGGTGTTTAACTCAGCTCCACACGTTTGGCATTTTTGTAAAAGCCTCCTCAGATTTTCCTAAAGGTCTAAGTAAGGTGGGTTTGTCCAAACTATTGAGGAAGTAGCAGCAAAGAAAAGAGAACTCGATCACCGTTTTTAACTTTGATTCCTTGGGAACGAGCAGCTTGGAGACACGAAAGAAAAAGCAGCATCTTTCCCCAGAATCCGACCGGTGCTGAACTCACCCCGGTTTGGAGCCGAGGAGGTCCATGGAGGAGGCGAGGGAGGCCTGGAGCCTCCTGGAGGAGCAGGTGCTGCTGCTGGAGACTCCCAGAGAGGAGGAGGGGACTCCGGGGTGAGCAGAGCCTGCACCCAGCGTGTGGTGGGCATGCAGGGACCTCGGCAGGCTGGCAAAACGCCCCTCAGCCATCATCCTCAACTCTGTGAAGAGACGCACACACACACAAATATTACACTCAAACGCAGAGTGAGACTGATTTACAGATGAATTACTGCCGCTACATTATAACTGCAACAAGACCATAATAACCATTACAACACGCAGACTGAACAAACCGACTCAGGACGTGAATGTGCTGAGAAAGAACACGATGTGTGATTATGATTATGTTGTTTATAAAGTCATAAAAAACAACAGGACATCCCGAGGTGAGTTATGACAATAATACGCTTACATATCAGGGTAACACAGTTATGTAACCATGGTAACACAAGACAGGAGTGAGGTGTAATCCTCTGTAAAATAAAGATATATGATCTGAAACACACACACACACACACACACACACACACACACACTGAGGTACTGCCGTCACTGGGATGAAATATTATGATACATGATATGCACATAAAGAGAGTGAGGACAACAGGTGCACCCACTGACCCCGGCGTCTCACACACACACACACACACACACACATTCGGAGGTCTGACGCTCCTTCACCATTCAAACCAATTACACACCACCACACAGGATTCTCACTGGGAGAATCTGAATAGTTGATTTCATGATACTACTGTTGAAAA
>NC_136698.1:2372777-2380277 GCF_947650265.1 Symphodus melops | reverse complement strand
GTTTATCTGCACAGTACATCAACACTACACACACACAGACAGATGCACACATGTCGGCCTCTGTCATCGTCTCAGGGGTGGCTGCTGTTTAAAGACGTGTTCTCATAACTTAAAGGTCAAAAACCTCAACCTGAGCGGGAGGCTCTGAAGCTGTCAGAGAGACGGAGAGCGTCGCGCTCACTTTGGATCTGAAGCCTCCAAATACTTCGATTCAGTCTGTCATTTAAAATCATCAAGACTACTCACTGCTGACTCATCGAATCAGAGTTAATTTTTTTTTTTTAAATTTAAAGTAAATTGTTTTGGGTGATTTTTAAGCACAAACATCAAAGATACACTGCCACCAGCATTTTAAATATAGGAGTATTCTTATTTAAATATAAATAAATATTTCATTTATTATTTTTATGAAATACGATATTATAAGACAGAAGCCCTACAGGCAGACATGCATATGTTGTTTTCCCTAATCGAGAGGAAAACATCTCAATTTACCTTAAAAATAAAGTCAATAAAATGTATGGTTGCATGTCTGCTTCAGGTTTCTGTACTTTTAAAAACTTTTTGACATTTCAATCCGTCATAAAATGAAACATAAACTGTCAAACTAATCCTTACAATAACACAATGTCACACCAAAAAAAAACCCCGAGACGAAAACAGGAGAAATCTTAATGATAGATCTCGATTTTTATCTGTCACATTTTATGTAATTATTTCCTGCTGGGGTTTCCACACCAGCAGCACCAATCCCTGCAACCACGGTTACACCCAGCGTCTTGGGATGGCAACATGTTGCTCAAAAAAAAAAAAAAAAAAAAGTCCCTGAGCAAATCTAACTCAATGCAACGAGTAAACAATTTAGCCAAGAGATGAGGAAAAGAAACGAGTGTGGGGAAAGATTTCAGCAGCCGCAGGAGGAGAACTTTTTCTTGAGATGATGAAAAGTTTGAAAAAATGAGCAGATGAGCATAAAGCCGGTGTGTCACCTCCGTCCTCACTGACCACAAACACACATTCCTACACACCTACAGTGATGTACATGTCTTACCTGTCAGCGCGACCTCGTCTCCCTTTCTTTAAGTCTTCTTTGAGTCTCTTCAACTTCTACTAAAGTTGTTCCATGTCACAGTTTGTTTGAATGGCTGAGGACCGGACTGACTGACCGGCTGGAAGACGAAACACTCACGCTCCTTCAGACAGGCAACAACAAGTAGCGCTGCACAATCACAAGCCCTGCCCTCCTCCTCCCTCTCTCTCTCTCTCTCTCTCTCTCTCTCTCGGGAGTGATTTGCGAGCCCCTCCTCCTGCTGCTGCTGTGTTTGGGAGGAGTTCTCTTTCTTTCTTTTTTAGCCTGAGTTGTCTCTGCCCCCCTCACCCCCCCCCCCCCCCCAAACCCAACACCGAACAAAACCCTCCCTCCCCTCTCCTCCCCTGCACAGCCTCATATTTCATGCCTCCGAGTCTTTTTGTTTGGGAGCTCTTAACGCCAAACACCACCGACTGGTCTGGTACTCAGAGAAGATTTAGACGTGACCTAATGTTGCTATTTGCAAAGAGGGGATGAGAAACGAACAGACGCGATTACAGCGAGGTTGTGGCATGTTTGAGCAACTTGAGGTGCACTCAAGACTCACGAGGTTTAACGACTTCACTGGAGCATAAATCAGAGTTTCTAATCTGCTTTTTGCTCTTCAAACACGACAGACATGTTTGCAGGACGATAACATATCACCCGACGAGGAGGATGAAACAAGTAGAAAAGCTCGACTCGTGTCATAATATCATGTGTGAGGTCGTGTGTGTGTGTGTGTGTGTGTGTGTGTGTGTGTGTGTGTGTGTGTGCTGGCCCTCAGGATGACACTCTCTCCTGTCTTTGTCCTCCTGTTCCTCTGTATTGTCTACAGTTGATAACACCCAGACACGTGCATGTGTGTGCAGGTTTGTGTGTGTGTGTGTGTGTGTGTGTGTGTGTGTGTGTGTGTGCTTCCTTTCAGACAATACAAGGAGGCCATCCTGCCACCATGAAAGCTGAGATGATTAGACGGCCCCATATTTGACTTACACACACACACACACACACACACACACACACACACACACACACACTGGTGTAGGTCCTCAGATGTTGGCAACACATTTGTAAAGATTGAGGAGGTCGATGAAGTTCATGAGGGTCGTTTTTTGAATACTCTGTCTTATTATGAATCTCTCTCTCTCTCTCTCTCTCTCATGAAAGTGTACAACTTTGAGATGTGCCGATGAAAATACGATTCCTTTATCCTCCTGATGTGATGTTTCATACATGCAGCTCACAGCCGGAGACAGGAGGAGGGGCAGCGGGTCTCCTGAGGTACGAGTCCGCAAGACGACGCTATAAGAAGAATAAGAATGGAGCGGAGGAGAAGAACCAGCTAAAGAGAAAACATGCAGCAGTGTGTATACAGTCTGACACCCCTCCCACTCAATGAAGGTGAATTCTCCTGATAATATCCTGCTGCGCTCTCACATCAGCTGCACTCGAACTTTCGAGTCGGCAGGAGAAACTGAGACAATAAAACAGGTATCAGTGTTGGGGATATACCTCTGTGCCCGCTCGTCATGAAAGGTCTGCACTTCCAGAAACAAGCAGATAAGATCCTTCATCACAAAAACATTAGTCAGGGATTATAGTTCTGCTGAAACAACAGCCCCTTCCTCGCTCGTTTTGGAGGCTTTAGGTGATTCAGGAGATAATGACAGATCGCTCTCCTGACTCACCGTACACCTTCCTGGAAATACCACCCTCACACAGATAAACATGCCAAGAATTTCACATGCCGGCGTGACATATTACCCAGTTTAACTTGAGGAAAAAATATCAAAATCAGCTCCAGCTGGATGTTTTCACAGCCGAACAGTCAGTGTGCAGGAGTCCAGGAGTAAGACTTTGTTTTGACCTTTCAGGATGGACTCTCTGCTCTCTGATTGGTCATTTTGAATAAATCAACTACTATATAACACACCTTAGATGAAAAAGAAAATCTCATAGTGTTACAAATGTTATAAAAACAACAGTGAATGTTACAGACTGCAGGTCTTTTAATGAGTTTAGTCTCAGCTTCTTTAATAGTGCTTTGACACTTCTGGTGCTGCCTGCATGAAGCTTCCTGAATACTGATTTTAGGAATTTCGCCTTAAAGTTAAGACTCCATTCTTGTACCGATGAACGTTTCTCACAAAGGGTTTTAACCCCGTTAGAGCTCCTATATGTGAAGCCGTCATCCATCCATTTTTCTTCCTCTTCCTCGAGGTCGGGTCACGATGGCAGCAAGCAAAGTAAGTCAGCATAGACTTCACTCCCCCAGCAACGTTTTCCAGCTCCTGCTGGGGGATTCCCAGGTGTTCCCAGGCCAGCAGGATAAATAACCCCCTCCAGCCAACTCCGGGTCTCTCCTCCCAGTTCAATGGGAGACCTAATCAGTCAAAGACGCATCCTAACCCACCTCAACTGGCTCCTTCTAATGTGAAGGAGAAGCATCATCTAGTCTAAGCTCCTCGCCCGACCTCTAAGGCTGAACCGGGCCAGCCAGCGGAGGAAGCCCGGGATCCTATTCTCTCACTTACTACCCAGAGCTCATGACCATAGGTGAAGGTCGGGGTGAAGATCGACCGGTAAATAAAGAGCTCTGTCTTCAGACTCGGCTCCCTCTTCATCTCATTACTACCGACGCTGAGCCAATCCAAAAGAAATAGAAAAGAATCCAAATATCATGCGTTAAATGATGCAAAATTACAGGATGTAAAAAATTAGAGACGTAGGAGGTGGAACTTCTTTCTAACTATTTATAGTACAGAATGAACTGGACAGGAAGCCAACATGATCGAGACTAAAACGCTACAGAAATCAAACGTTTACTTTGCTGCAGAACGGGTTTAAAGAGTGACACACTCAGAGAGCCATTTCCAGCACTTCCTGTTAATGAGAGTCTAAAAGGCCGAGCCCTGATTTGGCAGATTTTGTTGGCACGCAGCTCCTCGCTGAGTCACGCCGTTCTGATCAACTGACCACCAATCCACCTCCGGGGCTCCTGAGTTTGACTGTTAAATAAATGGGATCAGTTACTCCATCGGCTTACAGGAAGAAAGGAAAAGCATATTTTACTCATAAAGCTCATTTCATTACACAGAATGTGTGTTACGGCTAAAACACGACAACAAACACCCACAGTCAAAAATCAGACACATCTGACACACCATAATGCAAACATCAGTAACCACACAAGTGATCACACACACGCACGCACACACACACACACACACACACACACACACACACACACACACACACACACACTGGGTCGGGTTGGGGTCTGTAGGAGGGTTAACTAAGCTTGTGTCTATCAGAAGTAACTAATCCATTGATACAGACGTGTTCGCCACAGGTGAAGCAGCAGGAGAAACTCGGGGCTAAGTGTCTTTCCCAAGAACACATCGGACATGTGGCTGCAGCAGCTGGGGATCGAACCACGTCCTGCCCGGCTGCATGACACCTTCACATTACTGGAGTATTTGTTGTGTATTACACAAACTTTTCTTACAGTCTTATTCTGCTCTAGAGAATGTTTTTTTTTTTTTTTTTGCAGGCATTTACTTTCTGGGCACATTTTCCTCCTGAGTTCATCCTCCTCTCTCCCTCATGTCTCCCCCTCATTCCATCCACATCTCCCCCCTGTTTTCCTCCTCCTCTCCCTTTTTACCCGGACAGTACTGCTTCATGTCTCATGTCATGGTTTTCGTGTGTGTGTCTCTGATGGGCAATAGTGTGGAGCATAAACAGTCGAATGTTTAGGACACTCCTCATTCCTGCGAACCTCCTGCAGCCTTGGGGTTTTTTCAATTGAAAAGTCGAATCATTCAGGTGGAGTGAAATCCTGTAATTTTTCTGACTCATGCGATGATGGCTTCTGTGAAAAGGATTCCTGTCAGTTATTAAATCAATCCCACATCGTGGCAGAAATTGACAGAAGCACTTCTTACATAACGTGTATCGGTAAAGGTTGCAACATGCAGCAGCCTGAAGCGAATATAAAGAAGTATTATACAAAGAGGAAGTTGTCTTTTAGACACTGAATGAATTTGATGTCTTTTATAATATTACACATGAAAGATCCCATTGTTTACGATGTCATGTATCAAAGTACTTCCTGCTAATTTTGCAAGATCTAAGATCTGGGATTTAAAACAAAACATTTTAAAAACTTTTTAAAAAACTCCCTCCACATGAATCCATGTCAGTTTTTAGTGATCATTGTGAACATTTCTCCACAGTGCTGTCTGAGTTGCTTCACTGATGAGAAGGGTGTCATTCAGGCTGATTTTACAGATGCGGATCGTTTGCTCTGGTCTGAACCATCGACCAGTTGTTCAGGTTCAGTCTGTGTTCATGCAGGGATAGTTACAAGTGCACCAAGATGTGTGACGCATGAGGGAAAGCTGTCCTAATTGGTCGTAATTTCTTGCAGGATAAAATCCAGGAAGTAAACAAAGTTTTCTCCCCCGCCCTCCAACAAATGGACAGACATCGACACGGATTGATGTTAGCTCTGCTCATCAGTTTTTACATGATTTGAGAGAATCGCTGAAGGAGCTGAAGAATGTTAATCCTCCTGAGCCATGAGCAGAGATCTGTCAGGTTAGCATGGATGAGACCCCGGTGTGATCTGAATATCGCAGTCCTTTTCTGCAGGTGTGTGGGATCGAGTTGGGTTCACGTTCTCTCTACAAATGAACAGGAGCAGAGTCGGAACAACAAGTGGACAGAGACCCATCTTTTAAAGAGGTCTGTGTACGGTTGGTTGGTCCACACCAGGGTTCAACTGACGGCTGTCACACCAAACAAACCGCACTGACTGAAACAGACTAAACCCTCCAAAACAAAACAAAAAAAAGCCAAACTTTGTTCAGAGGAAAAAAGTGATTGCAGGATCAGACACTTCTTCCTGGTTTGTATTCGGCTGTTCTTATTTCACGTAAGCCTGTCTCTTGGAACAGCGTCTTCACTCTCTTCTTCGATATCAGTTTCACCTTGACATCACAGATGGTGTTACAGACACAAGCAGACGGGCTTAGGATCATGTTTATAGTACACCGAGTATTAACTCGGGGTCATGTTGACGAGTCCGTCACCTTCACAGCAGAGTTTATCCTGGTTCAGTTTGTCCTCTTTGACCAGA
This sequence comes from Symphodus melops, assembly GCF_947650265.1. Taxonomy (NCBI): domain Eukaryota; kingdom Metazoa; phylum Chordata; class Actinopteri; order Labriformes; family Labridae; genus Symphodus; species Symphodus melops. Next base: position 2,374,062 of record NC_136698.1, on the reverse strand, counting down.
TGTAACACAAGTTATCTAACATTCAAAGGCTGTACGGAGAGAGACTCTGCAGCACACTAACAGAAGACAGATGTCATCAGTGTTTCATGTACGTGTGTTGTTATCTATCTGCACATGAACTACTTACAAGCAGAGAGAGCTGCTCATGAGGAGAATAAGTTTAGTTAACTATGAGGCATCAAGAAAGTTGCTGCAGCTGAAGCTGAAGTGAAGCCAGAGTTTAAGAGCCTTTAATTGAATTCTTGCTGCAAAAGCAAGGCTGCTTCGAAAATAATTCTGTCTCCGATCTGAAGGGAAAACGACCCTGATTTCTTCTCAGCTCATTCATTCACTCAGTTGATGGTTTTATTCCATCTCACATGAAGCTCAGGCTAAGACTCAGCCGTCCTCACAGTTAATCTGACCTCTTCTGCTGAAGCCTGTTTTGAAACTTGCACATACAGGAGCGTTACAATGCTGAAGGCCCAAACTAAACGTGGGCAACGTTTTGGATCATGAGGTAAACGTATGTTGGAGTAGTTCCAGGATGAGTCTGCAGAGGGCGCTAAACAGCTTGTCCTGCATACTTAGTTAGTTATGATAGTTGCCGGATACAAACAGAAGGAATTACATGAGACGGCTTCAAGCCTCCACGTAAGCTGGTAAAACCTCTTACATAGGCTCTCTTCTCAGGGCTACCGGCGGGCGAGCGGTAGCCCTGCAGCATTCTGCCCCACGTCAGCAGAAAACACACTCTGCCTTCCTTTAGAGACACTTAACATAGAAACATGCTCAGAGTTATTGTTTACGGTTTGTATTTGTCCGTTTGAAAAGTCTTTATTTTGTCCACAAGCTAACAGAGTCCCAACTGACCGTGGTATGTACGCTGTCGCCATGGTAACCTCCCTGTCCACGAGCTAAACAAACAAGCAAACAAAGTGTCTGCTGCTTCCTTCTCTTTCTCACACACTCATGAACAATGTAAAACGTGTGTGTGTGTGTGTGTGTGTGTGTGTGTGTGTGTGTGTGTGTGTGTGTGCGTGTGTGTGTGTGTGTGTGTGTGTGTGTGTGTGTGTCTTCTGGTATTCACATTACATGCTTCCTCAGCTCGTATAGTTGAGGACATGAACAGCTGGTAGAGTTCAGAGAGACTCAAGCTGAGCGAATAAATGAAGAATCGATTTATTTATAGGTTGTTCTGCAAAAAAGCTTCTTCTCTTAATCTCTCGAATCAAACACGCCATCGTAAAGTCCGAGTCCTGAAAGAACAGAACATACAGTCGACGTGTACCATGGTAACGGCACG
>NC_136698.1:2350277-2367777 GCF_947650265.1 Symphodus melops | reverse complement strand
ATTTATTATTTATTTCTCCGTGTTTTACTCTGTATTTTTACATTCTTGAGTTTTCTGTCTTTAGTGGTTCCTGATTTATTTTGTTGTTCTTGTCCTCAGTGTTTTTGACAGTTCACCATCCTGATCATTTTTCTTCTGTGTCTTTTTACTGTAAAGCACTTTGAGCTGTGTTGTGCGTAAAGAGCTTTATAAATAAACCTGAATCTATCTTTATCCTTTTCGTCTTTTTCTCTGCAAGCTTTTCCCCTCTGTCTTTTTGGTAATGACACCAATGCATTCTGGGTAAACTGTTGCAGGAGATCATTGAATTATTCAGGTCTTATTGGCGAATCAATCTCCTCTTTTTAGCCAATAGCTGCGTCGCACTTCGATCGAGGACGGCTAATGGTGGGACGTTAAAACAGCAGCCTGTGTATCACTGTCCTTTCAGGCTGATGGAGTTTTATTACCCCGCTGAAGAAAAGAAACGTGTTCCTGAAGCAGCGTGAACTTTTACTGAAACACCCTTTAAAGGGTCCGTTCATCCAAATGACAAAAACACATTTTTGCACTTACCCTTCATCGGCTCGGATCATTTAAACGATTTAAAGTTTTATGTGCAGACTCCAAATAGAAAGTCTCCGGAGGTAAATTATTCACAGCGAGGCTTTTTGGACCACAGAAGACTTTTCGTAACACTTCTTTTTAGAGCAGGCAGAAATCTTTGAAGAAACCCTTCTCGACGATTTTGTCTTTTACGTGTAAAATAAACCTGAAATATACAGATGAATAAACACTTTAGGAAGGAGGAGATACCAAAAGACCATTTTGTTACCGCAGACTGTAAATATTAAAGGACGAAGCCTGAGTGATGTCACCCGTCAGTTCCTGCAGGGGGCGCTGGACTCCCATCAATGCTGACTCATCATAACTTTCAGTCAACCTAAGGACAAGCTAAAAGCTGGAGCAGACTTCTTCCAAGCGTGCCAAAAAAGTGTAACGTGCTTGAGCGCAGACGAACTGGACGTTAGTGGTGAAGCGTGTTTAGACGGATTGCATCGTATGAGTGCGCCCCACGCTTTTTTTGTTGTTGTTTTTTTTCCACTGGTTATAAAGCAAATTGCCCCTCTGGATAATTACGATGACTTTGACCTTTTAGAACCAAGTTTCCGATCTTTCCGAGTTTGTGATGAACAATCAGAGTGTTAGAAACAAAACCGTGACATGAATCAGTGATTTATTTTTTTGTTTTTACCTCCACGCCGTCATATTCCTGCTCCAGCGCTGTGCAATACTGCGGCAGCCCCAGCTGGCTCAGCCACCTGGAGATGGACTGATGCTTCATGATGACACATAAACGCAGATTCACTCACACGCTTCCCCTTCTTCTTATAGGTGGAACCTAGAACAGAGAGAAGACGTGGACATCATGTCACTGGAGATGACTTTTTAAAACCGGCCGATTCGATGAATGTCTGTAAAAACGCTGCGCTGAAATGACTGTCTCACACGAAGGCCGCTCTGTAGCCAAGGCTCCTTCTTTATCAGTCTTCAGGGCCGATTAGCAGCGATATTACCGACTCTTTAATGCTGTAAACACCCGAGGGTGACAATGTCTAAGTGTCAACAGAAGGTCTGATACTGAGACTGAGAAATCAAACCTCGCTCTGTATCTGCCGCCCGTCCAGATAGAGACACGAAACACTAAACAGACGAATAGTGGAGCTAGATACTGGGAACAGGAGCAGATACCAAACACCCGGGCTCATTATGACCACAAATCATTTCCACTCAGAAGCGCCCTGGGCCATCGCTACAGCAACAAATATGCACAATATAAACACATGAACACAAGGTGATGAAATGATAAATTCAGACGGAGCCTGAGTGCTGAGATAAAGTTTGGAAAGTATTTAAGAACATAACTGTGGGGAAAACTGCGGAATAAGAAAAAAACAACAAAAAAAACAAAAACGTTTTCATTCAGAAAATTAAAACGCACTTTATTTTGAAATTTGCTTTTCTTTTCCTTCTTTCTTCAAAGTTGTTTTTGGGGGCCGTTTTTGAGAGACAGGAAATGAGAGAGTGAAGAACGAGGTCGGGTTCGAACCCACCACCCGCTGCGACGAGCACTGTAGCCTCTGTACGTGGGGCGCGCCACTTAACTGCTAGGCTATCGTTTGTGAACTCCGCTCTTCTATGAGAACTATTTAGAGGAGCGTTTTCTGAAAAAAATTGGGTTAACATTTGAATTATCTGCAAACACAAAATACTGAATCAAAAAGAATTGATTTACAGGTGAGAACTGCAGATTATGACGAATACCACACAAGGTGAACAGCAAAGAACGGAGTTTGATCTACTCGATTTTACTGACAACACGGAAATAAACCCATGCATGAGAGCAGCTGAAATCTGTGGCGAATACTCTGCTGATTTATTATCCATACAGTAAGATGTGAAACTGGGCGGCAGTGTTTGAGAAAGGTCTCATAGAGGGATGTAATGTACGTGTCCTTGAAGGCATCATGACAGAGGTGTGAAGGTCAACACGATCTTTACGGCTACAAAACAGACTCGTGTCATATACGATTAATATATGAAAAATCTGTTGTTTTTTTTTTAACTTTAATCTCAACAGATTTCCCTGACAATCTGACTCCACGTGTCACACAGCTCCTTGACTGCTCGCGGTGGCGCTCATGACGAGACGTTAAGAGAAGTTAGAAATGAACCGAAGCAGCTGGCAGCGGGACGACAGCAGGGTAAAGGTCCACACATTCTCCAACACACACACACACACAAAAAAAAATCACAACACACAGAGTTATGCACATTTTTCTATTGTGACTGACTCTTAATCTGCAGCCCTCAAACAAGCGAATCATCTCAAGCATATGCTAATAATCTCCTGATCAATAACAAACTCATTTCTATTGATTTGAAGAATAATGGCGTTCTGTGCTGTATTCGTTGTTTGTGTGGTGTCAGCGTCATAGTCCCCCTTGTGCATTGTCTTATTAGAGGCAGGGTACACATGTATATGTGTGTGTGTGTGTGTGTGTGTGTGTGTGTGTGGGGGGGGGGGGGGGGGGTACTGTCAGTATGGATGTGTGTGTTCATGTGTGTGACTGAGCACGTGCTGTAGCCCCACTCCTACTCCCACTCAATCTCTTAAGTGATGTCACAGAGATATACATGATGTCACTAAAGGTTGTTAGACCCCACACACACACACACACACACACACACACACACACACACACACACACACACACACACACACACACACACACACACACACACACACACACGCACACACACTCCTTCAATCATATCAATCTCCTCTATGGCTGTGTCATCATGTAGATTAGAGAAGGAGTCGTTCAGACGGTACATGGACTCCCGTCAGCGTCTTGCAGCGTTTTTACTTTAACCTAATGGAGATCTGGAGGTCGTCCAGGAGGATGACCGACCTCCACGTCCCAACAGGAACGAGCTTACAGTCAGAACACACACACTGTAGCAAGCAGCAGGAGGACCTGAGCCTCTCAGGCTGGAATCTAATTTAATGCCATTGTTAGAATATTAGCCGAGTAATTCAGCAGAATTTCAGCTTTGCCTCTCGTCGTGTTTACTATGATGATGACGTGCACTTGAACTCCACACAGCCACAGACCCAGGGTGTAGAAAAGACGTTGACTACAGAAAAGGTCCTGATACAGCTTCTACGCTGGAGTAAGAGTGTGTGCGCCACAAGCTGCAGTGATGCTTGTCCCTCATCAGCTGAGACAAGAAAACTCTTTAACTCCACCTCAGATCATGTTTAGAGGAACACTGAATCGTCGATGACCCAAGGTACAGAAGAGTACAGAAACTCTCTAAGGCAGTGGTGTCTCAGCTCGTCTATCCTCAGGACCGACCTACGACCCCAGTTTCTGACGTTTTTAAAATGAAGATGATTCATTTGGATCTCAGACTGTACGAAACCTTTAACAGATGCAAAGAAACTGAACAAAACAAACATTAGCAAAGGGCTACACAGACTTTTTGACACTTTCACGACCCACTGAAAACAGCTCAGAGACCCACTTTAGGGTCCCGACCCACCAGGTGAGAACCATTGCTCTAAGCGGACACACACGTCCAAACATTTCACCAGAATCAGAATCAGCTTTATTAGCCAGGAATAATTTCACTTCGGTTTCTATGTGGTGGATACTGTAGCTTCAGTGTTTAGCCAGCTCTCCATGTGGTGGACACTGTAGCTTCAGTGTTTAGCCAGCTCTGCATGTGGTGGACACTGCAGCTTCAGTGTTTAGCCAGCTCTGCATGTGGTGGACATTGTAGCTTCAGTGTTTAGCCAGCTCTGCATGTGGTGGACACTGTAGCTTCAGTGTTTAGTCAGCTCTGCATGGGTCTGTAAAGCTTTCTGCGGTCTAACCTCTCTCCATGTTTCATCTCCAACATTGATCCTAGTTTGAGCAGCTTTCTGCTGCTGGAGCTTATTAGAAACATGCAGAGGCTTTTTAGCTCGGGTACAATCACTTCTATCTGAAGCAGTTCCACTGCCCGCTTCCATCGCTGCAACACCTCGGTGGCGGTTTGTTATTTTTGTGTGCATGAGATGAGATAAAATGCCCCTCTGTTTTATTTGCCCCTCTGCTTTTAGTTCGAATTACATTTTGAGTGTGCGTCGTGAAGTTTGCATGAAATCACATTATCTCTACTTCTACTCGATGTCACCACCAGGACGTCAAACGGTGCCGGTCTCACTTTCACTGACTTAAAAGGGATGTCACACAGGGAGGAGAGGTTTCAGTTCACCACTGCACTCCATATGATAACCATAAAAATGAGTCACTGCGTCTTACAGTCAAACAACTGGGCTTAATTGAGGAGCGTTTGCAGCAGAAGGATGCCAATGAAACCTGAGTCAGCTCTGCTTCTGTCTACTGTACACAGACTGAAGGAAGCGTTCGCCATCTTTGAGCCAGATGATCCATTTAAGTCGAGTATTTAGCAGCTGTTTGTCGTTTTTTAAAGTATTGAAGCTCGTCCCTTATGGTGTGAGCGGTTTGTCTTGTAAAAACTTCCAATGGGCTCCACGCGGTCGGTTGAAAACTTCTGAGAGATCAGACAGACAGACTAATGAAAATGTGTGTTGGATTTGGTGGAAGGAAAGCCGCTCAAGGATGTTAAGACTCCGCTCGCTGTGAAATTAAACTTTTCATTTAGTTGTGCGTCCTTTAAGGGATGTCAGATTTCCTTTTCTTCGAAGAGAAAGAAACAGTTTGTCCTCATGAGACAGGAGAATAATCTGTCGGGAAGCTACAAAAAAAAAACGACCTTTGAGAGAGATTTCATCACATGTGACTCTTCTGGTGATCACGTTTTTTACACGGCTGGCATTTTCTCATTTTTGTTTACAGTGGAAGGACATAGTTGTACATATTCCCGATAGTGCTGAGAGGACAAGAGAAAAAGAGAAGAGGTCAGCACTGATGAGTAGAAAAGGAACGGAGCAGCAGAGAGGAACGAGGATCAGTACACAAGTTCACGATCCAGATAACTAAACCCAGAGTTTCCCTCGAGGGTTCTCCTCCCGGAGCGCTCACATCCAAGCTTCACATCCTCTCATCCCTGCTGGTTTGACCTCAGATTTTTTCCCATGACCACACTTCTCTGGAGCACTGTCAAAGTGTTCATTGTAATACATAATAAAAATTGACCAATCACAGAATTGCACTCACTAACAGGCCTGGGTAGCTGACATCAGACAGGCATGAAATACCCAAACAACTATGGCAAACATCAAACTCAAAGTCCAGAGCATGCAGGACAGCATTAGAGGACTTTTCCATTCCCTCACTCTCCCTCTCTAATGCCTCTATTGGCTGCCTTCTGAAGCCCAAGGGCGTCCCCTTTTTTGCCAATCACATTACACTGACACAATCCAAGCGATTGAATTAAGCTGCAAAAATAACACCAGCATCACCAGCCAGCCATCTCCAGCTCCTGTGACAGATCCAAGCGTCCAAGGTGTCTGACTGTTTCAGATGAAGGACGCCGTGCAGAGACAGTGAGACGCTTTTACTGATTTACAGTCTGAGGTCACTCTCACAAATAATCCAGGTCAGGTCAGGTCTCACAGTGAGGAGGTTGCTGGTTTGAATCCCTGTTGGATTTCTGGTTGGAGTCCAAAGACATGCTCGTTAATTGGTTACCTGTCTCTATATGTCAGTTCTTTGATTGACAGGTGCAACCCCGCCTCTCGCCCGTGAAATTCTTGGTTTCATATCAGGGAACGAAGGCGTGATTTGCAACAAACATTAACCTGTAAACATCAATCTGTTTTTATTTTATCCTCTCAGATTTGTTATTGTTTGTAGTACTAACTTCTTCATGCTCATGATGCTTTTAATGTGTTGTGTAAAGCACTTTGAATGGCTTATGTAAGATATACAAATTTGCCCTGCACAGAAGAAGATAGACTAGAATGTGTGCAGAGATTAATGTTCTGTCTGTCCGGCCGCTGTTCATCTATGAGGATGTCCTTCGCTACAGAAGCATGAATTCAGATGCTACATTTGCCCTGAGGGAGGTAGATAGCGTAATAATCATGGCACCCAGAATCCAGCTCCGGAGCCGTGTCTGTATGAAGCCTAAACTTGTTCTGAGCTCAGAGCTTGAAGCAGGAATGTTACCGATCAGGAGATGCTCAGTGACCTCTCCTGAACTGTTTCTCAGGTGTAAATATGAACCTCGATCAGAGGTGTGATGTCGGTTTTTTGTTTTTTTTTCTCCCTGTGGTCGCCTGGAGAACGTGTCTGAAGCTGTTTGAATGTGTTCACCTGAAGGTTTCAGTATCTGCAGAAGCAGCTGGAATATGACGGAGGAGCATAATTTAGAGAGGATCAGGTGACACTTGGATAACTACTGTTTTCTGCAACAAGAACTTCCTCTCCCCTTTGCTTTCCTTCCTGTCTTCTAATCCTACAAACTTGTTTCGTCTGTTGCTTCCTCACTTTTTCTCTCAGCTCGTTTCTCGTGATTCTCGCATCTTTCCCCTCTCTAGTTCTTGCCTCTTCTTCTGTTTTTTTTTTCTCCCAGTATCTCTATCTTCTTGTGTCTTCTCTTTAAAGCATAAATCCTACATCTTTTTTTAGCTCCTCCTACAATCCTCCCATCAAACATCGATGTCTACAATTTCCTCTCAGACACCTTAATAGAGCGTTAGAGACACTTCACAGCCTTCTGCATTTGATGCGCACACGAGCAGAGATTAAACCACGGCCTCAGGGGTGTGTGCCTTTGACAACTTCATCAAGCTATCTCTCCCTCTGTCTCTCGCAGCCACACAGGTGCATATCAAACATGGCTGGGCTTGCAGTAAAGTAGCCACACAGCAGCAAACATCTTATTTGTGTGAAATGTAAGATGACTTTCACTGTGTCTGTGCTGCAGGCGGAGGAGCTGCGATCACACTGCACCATCAAATCAGCTCTTTTCATTGAGCTTGGATGATTACCTCCACCATGTTGCATTTTCTCTCTGAACTCAAACCTTTTAAAATGCCCCTTTAAAAGGCACAGTCCCCTGCTTTATGAGATATTTAACTACGCATGTCTGTATTTATTTTACAAGCCAGAAAGGAACGAAGAACATTACACTTTGGCGGTGTAATTTATACCCAATAAAGCTATACATTTCCCATTGAAAGCTCACCTCCTGTAATTTTCCAATCCTGGAATAAACTCTCGCTTTGTTTAAATCAGCAGACCGACACTAATTCTTATAATTATTGGTTGAGGATAATTCTCATAAAGGTTCAGTTCAGATTGTGGGGGTTTAAAAACACACTGCGAGCCAACATGTTTCTGCAACACTTTTTTGTGCACCATAAATCACAGCTTGTTTGAAATGCATTTTAAAAAAAATGAGCTTGTTATCACTTGTACATGGAATTGAATTCATTTTCAGAATCTGAAAAACCTTATCAGTGTGGGGACAAAATGAAGCTTTGCAATGAAGCGACATAGTTGCAACACGGTTGAATCATTTCATCACACTTTTGACGAAAACGTTGGTTTGATATTTGGTTGTTTTCTGCACTTATTCTGCAGAAAATGTCTGAATCTATGCTTGAAAAGAGCTCCTTGCCTCGGTGATAACAGCTCCTCGTAGATATGAGAGGAAGAAGGAGAGGGGAGGTATAATTTACATGACTCAGCTCTGAGGTAAGGGCATTCCTCGGGGAGCTGCCTTGCTTCAGCAGCACGTACTGTAAACCAAAATAAAGCTGAAAAACATCTGTTTTTCTCTGAGTAGAATGGACAGCGTCAATGGCACAAAGGTGCCCCAGCGAGAAGAAGAGCAATGCAAAAAATGGATTTACCGTGAAGTTGGATTTAGCCTCTGCACGACTCTGGTATAGAAGTGCAAATAAAAAATAAACAAGAAGTCACAACAACGTGCAACCTCCCAGCCGGTCAAAGCATCGATGTTCTGCATGTTTTAGGCATCGTATCATAAGTGACATAAGGTGTCACGAGGCTGTTTAAAAAGCTCACAGGTCTTACCTTGAGTGGGCTGCAGAGACACTGAGCCGGTGCAGCGTCACCATGCATGCACGCTGCACATCTGCTGAACATTCAAGGCTGAGTGAACGAAGGAGCGCCGATGAAAGTTCAGACACGTGACACAGGTTAGAGTGTAGTCCCATCGGTGCACGAGCGTCAGCTTCAACTGAGGTCTGCAACGCGACTCGACCTTCGTGTAGGCTACCTGTCATCAACACAGAGAGAGAGAGAGAGAGAGAGAGAGAGAGAGAGAGAGAGAGAGAGAGAGAGAGAGAGAGAGAGATGCTGCCTTCACGGACCGAGATAAACAGCCCTTATTTCAGTCTTGTTTGCAAATAAAATGAGACCATTTCCTTTCCAGAGGACATATAATAACTATCATGAATATAACATGTTTCAGAACAGGTGTGTGACCCTGTAGAAACCAGAGGCCTATACTACGAAGCAGGATTTGAGCTTAGCGAGGTAACTTCAGGGTTAACCCTGGGTTCAGTCCTATGAGGGTCTATAAGCAACGTAACATTTTAGTTGAAGATGTACATTTACGAATATTTTCTTGTGGCTTTGAATTGTATTTTCACCAATGTTTAATTTCTCCATGCTGCTCTGTTTGTGATGGTCAGAGCTGCTGATATAACTTCTCAAACTGTTTTTCTCTCCGCTTTAAAGAGTCAGAGCAACACATTCAGTTCAGAGAAGAAACGAGTTATTATAGTCAGTTCTGAGGTGAACTAACGATGAGACAAATATAAGCTGCAGTTTTTACTCGCAGGTTTTACTTTGTTTGTCCTTCCTGCATTTGTTACTGCAGCTGTGTCTCTTTGCAGCCTGTTTGTCTTCACGTATTTATATCGTTAATACAGCTTTTAGGCACCAACCGTGTCACGTTAAAAGTCACTTAAATCACATTTCTTCCCCATTCTGATGCTCAGGTTGAACTTGATCGTGTCTTCATGCCTAAATGCACTGAGTCTCTGCCATGTGATTGGCTGATTAGAAATTCACACAGCCGTACCTAAAAAAGTGGCCAGTGAGTGTGTGTGGATCGTTGACTGTAAATACAGAGGCGGCCAAATATGTCCAATCCTGTCACAGCCTGAGGACGACCATCACAACACCTGACAGGTGTAGAGTCACCTAACGGCACACAATGCTTTATTTACGTTGGTTTAATATTTGACTCTTTGGTTTATCTGGACATATTAAGTTAATAACTGTTGCTCTATCATTTTCTTTTCTGTTTATTTGTTACCGTATATAATTATACATTTCACTCATGTTACAGCTTTGAATACTGTTGTGTTAGCATTGATGGCATTTGGCAGTATTGTTGGACTCCATGCTTCAGTGTTTTGATTCAAACGTAAACAAGGAGCTGAGCGTAGAATCGGAATCCATAGAACGGCCGTCTGTTCTCTGTGAGCTCACAGCAGCTCAACAGAACATGTTGAAATTTGAGGATCCACAAATTCAATCCACAGCTCACCTTTGGAGAGGTAAGTCACCTTTTTCCTCCTGAAGGAAACTTTTTAATCCACCTTTTCTGTTCACTCAAACCGTGTTCAGATGTAGGAGAAGCTAATTAATTCTCCCTGAATGTTCTCTCAAATAAATGATCGTTTTTCATCGGTTAAATTCTAAATATCCTGACTGTAAGATATGAAGTAGTTATGTGTGAGCAGGTTGTTATTTGTTGTCTAAACGTTGTGTTTACTGAAGTTTGTTGCGTTTTCGTCGTGTGTGAAATCAGCGGATCAGAACAAATGCATTTTGTCTTCTGTCTTTAAAAAAAAGAGTGGCTCAAAACAGAGTTTTTATCACGGCACAGAGATTCATGTCATGTTGTAGTCAAGACCACATTCACCGAGACCAAGACAAACCCAAGACCAGAGTGCTCTGAGACCGAGACCAAGATCAAGATAAATAATCTGTGTGTGTGTGTGTGTGTGTTTTTTTCAGGTTTTTTGAGAACATGTTCGTTAAAGTATTTGGATGCAAAACATCAGTTTAGTTTAGTTTATTGGTTCATTTGAGCAGCAGACAAAATAACAGAGAACAGATGTACTCACAGGGAATAAAAGAAACAGGGAGAAAATGCTCTCAAGAGGAGTAGGGTGAAGGTCCCAGAACTTATGTGACCCCTACCCCTGACTTAACAAACATGAAAGAGCAGTTTGTGACAATTAACTTGTGATCGTTCAAATTATAAAGAAGAGAGGAATACAAAATTATTTACCATCAATTAATCCTTTGATAGGTCCGTAATAACACCTATTTTATCGTTTATGATCGTTCAAATTATAGAAAATTAAAACAAAAAATACAAAAAATGTACCAAGTATTTTCTTAGACCTTTGATAGGTCCATAATACCACCTATTTTATCGTTTTTGAACGTACAAATTGTTAAAGTAGAAGAGAGATACCAAACTTTTACCATAGATTCTAGCAGCATCTAGACTCATGATTCATGTTTTACTCAGTCGTTTTATTCATATTTGAGAAATATAAACTCTTTGTAAACCTTTTTAAAGTGTGCCAGGTTTTTGCAAAGTCTGGTGTTTTCATCTAGATTATTCCACAGTTCTAGGCAGCAACTTTTGTGAGGTTTAAACATCATTTGAGCCATCTTGTATTCAATTAGGTCCACAAATTTCATCGTTTTTGATTTGAGGAATAATGTATTTGTGTGTTCACGGTATCCAGCTACATGGATTTTTCTTATTGCCTTCTTTTGAATATGCATTTCCCCAGATCTCTACACAAAAGGTAAGTGTAGAAGAATAAGTGAACAGTATATAGTATATAAAGCTTTGTTGTCAATGATATATTTTGATTTATTCATTAGAGCTGAAATCTTTGCAACCTTGTTTTTAATTGTTGTAATGTGGGGTTTCCAGCTGATTTTGTGATCGAGTGTTACACCAAGAAATGCTCATTGACTCTTTCAATTGCTTCGTTGTTAATTTTGACTGGTATTTGTACATTTATTAGTCGATTTCCGAGGAACCTTGGTTTTTGTAGTGTTTAGAGACAATTTGTTTTGGCAGAACCAATCTTTCAGTTTATCCATTTCTTTTGTAATCTCGATCACCATTTGCTGTAAGTCTGATCCTGAAAGTATGATTGTTGTATCGTCGGCAAAAAGGACTAATTTAAGCTTTTTGGAAACCAAATCAAATCATTGATGTATAATAAAAATTGTTTTGGTCCCAGCACCGATCCTTGGGGGACACCACACAATAGAGTATCACACATGGATCTGTACTGCCCAATTTTAACAAACTGTTTGCGGTTTGTTAAGGAGGATTTGATCCAGTTAAAAGCAATAACTCTTATCCCATATTTTTGTAATTTGTTCAGGAGTATGTTATGGTCCATAGTGTCAAACGCTTCCTTAAGGTCGACAACAATGCCTATTGAATATTGGCTATCATACCATGTTGGCTATCAATTAAGATATTGTGTTTATCTATGAATGCATCTAGTCGGACTGTGTAGAGCTTTTCTAATATTTTTGAAAATTGAGGTAGTATTGAGATCGGTCTGTAGTTTGAGAATTGAGTTTTGTCACCATTTTTATAGATGGAAGTAACTTTAGCCATTTTCATTAAATCTGGAAATTTGCCAGTTTCAAAGGACAAGTTAAAAATATGGGATAGACGTATGTCTATGTGTTCAATGACTTGCTTGATTATACTCATATCTATCTCGTCACAATCAGTGGACTTCTTATTTGTGAAATTTCTGACAATATCAGTTACTTCTTTTCCTGTTGTTGGCGCTAGAAACATTGTATTTGGGTTTTCCTGGACACATTCATAACCATAATTTGTGCATGGTGGAGTTATTGAAGAGGCTAATTGGGGTCCAATGTTTATGAAGTACTTATTAAATTCGCACACAATATTGTTTGGATTTTTGATTTTTTCATCATTTAAAATAAAGCTCTGTGGTAGCACATTTTCTTTTGAGTTCCTTCGGAGTACATCATTGATGGTACACCAGAGAGCTTTAGTGTTTGTCCTGTTTTTTTCAAGTTGTGCACTGTAGTATTTTTGCAGTTTTCTGACTGAAGCTCTGAGTCTTACTTTGGTCTGTTCTCCAGAACTCTCTTTATATTAGCATGTATACCAGCAGCAGTGACGATGATAATGAAGTTGTCGATCAGAGTCGTTTCAGTGGGGCAGAATCTAGAGTCCTGATCCTGCCCCCATCAGGTCAGGCTGGTTCAGACTCTCCTTAAAGCTGCTCTGCTGGTGATATTTGATGAGTATCGCACATGAGAAAAAGGCGAGTATGGCAGACTGGATAGTCTATGACGGGTAAGATCCCCCCTGCTAAACCTGGGGACGACCTAAGACAGGCACAGCCACGAGTACTCGACCTGGGTGCTGCTGTGAGCAGGCACAGCGAGCGGGCACAGCGAGCAGCAGCATCCGGCGTGTTCTGAAACAAGAACAGCCGATGTATCAATAACAAGAAAAAAAAAACAATACAAAGAGAGAAGGAGGATGTAGTCTGTGCTTTGACCTTGGGTGGTGCAGCAGCGTTTTGCTTTTTTTTTTTTAAATTGCTCATTATGTCTAATGCTGCTCTGTAATGTTTGGATGTACTTATTGTAATTTGAATTAGTGATTTTCATCTTAGTTATTATTGATACCTGGGACTGAGAGAGAAACCCCGTCACTGCTCTCTGACGCTGTGTTGACCTTTCCTGCTTCGGCATTCTGACCGTAGTCACAGCGCACAGGGGAGACGCTGCTCCAGGGCCAAAGTGTCCTCGTACTTCGGGGCTAACCCTCGTCACTGTCTGTGGTGAAGCAACTGGTAAAATGAGACAAGTCTGGCCGTGTTGAGGCTGCTGGGCTTTATTCTCTCTCTTGATTTGAACTGTACACTTTTTTTGAAACTGACTTCTCTTTCTGCCTAATTCTGTCCCCGGCATCACCATGCATGTCTCGCGCACGCCTCTCAGCAGACGCACTCGCGTGCCCGCGCCGCTCTCGCTCCACCACCTACATGCATGCGCACTCTGCCATTCACAACCAGACATACGCTACTTGTATAACAGCTGTCTCTCTTTAGGGTCTGCTGCCCCCTGGTGGTAGGATGTTAAAACACACTGGCCATAAGATGAGCTGAGACACTAAACAGCGTGACGTTTGTCTCAGGCTCCTGAACTGCTTTATATGACTCTATGAGTGTTATCAGTGACACCCTGTGTGCTTGAAACCTCGAGCACATGTCTATCTGTCTATCTATCTATCTGTCTGTCTGTCTGTCTGTCTGTCTGTCTGTCTCTCTCTCTCTCTCTCTCTCTCTATCTATATATCTATATATCTATCTATTATATTAGCATGTATAGCAGCAGCAGTGACGATGATAATGAAGTTGTCGATCAGAGTCGTTTCAGTGGGGCAGAATCTAGAGTCCTGATCCTGCCCCCATCAGGTCAGGCTGGTTCAGACTCTCCTTAAAGCTGCTCTGCTGGTGATATTTGATGAGTATCGCACATGAGAAAAAGGCGAGTATGGCAGACTGGATAGTCTATGACGGGTAAGATCCCCCCTGCTAAACCTGGGGACGACCTAAGACAGGCACAGCCACGAGTACTCGACCTGGGCGCTGCTGTGAGCAGGCACAGCGAGCGAGCACAGCGAGCAGCAGCATCCGTCGTGTTCTGAAACAAGAACAGCCGATGTATCAATAAGAAAAGAAAAAAACAATACAAAGAGGGAAGGAGGATGTAGTCTGTGCTTTGACCTTGGGTGGTGCAGATTTATTGATATCTGGGACTGAGAGAGAAACCCCGTCACTGCTCTCTGACGCTGTCTCTCTTTAGGCTCTTCTGCCCCCTGGTGGTAGGATGTTAAAACACACTGGCCATAAGATGAGCTGAGACGCTAAACAGCGTGACATTTGTCTCAGGCTCCTGAACTGCTTTATGTGACTCTATGAGTGTTATCAGTGACACCCTGTCTCAAGCACATGTCTATCTATCTGTCTATCTATCTATCTATCTGTCTATCTATCTATCTATCTATCTATCTATCTATCTATCTATCTATCTATCTATCTATCTATCTATCTATCTATCTATCTATCTATCTATCTATCTATCTATCTTTCCATCCATCTATCTATTATATTAGCATGTATACCAGCAGCAGTAACGATGATAATGAAGTTGTCGATCAGAGTCGTTTCAGTGGGGCAGAATCTAGAGTCCTGATCCTGCCCCCATCAGGTCAGGCTGGTTCAGACTCTCCTTAAAGCTGCTCTGCTGGTGATATTTGATGAGTATCGCACATGAGAAAAAGGCGAGTATGGCAGACTGGATAGCCTATGACGGGTAAGATCCCCCCTGCTAAACCTGGGGACGACCTAAGACAGGCACAGCCACGAGTACTTGACCTGGGCGCTGCTGTGAGCAGGCACAGCGAGCGGGCACAGCGAGCAGCAGCATCCGGCGTGTTCTGAAACAAGAACAGCCGATGTATCAATAAGAAAGAAAAAAAACAATACAAAGAGGGAAGGAGGATGTAGTCTGTGCTTTGACCTTGGGTGGTGCAGCAGCGTTTTGCTTTTTTTTTTTAAATTGCTCATTATGTCTAATGCCGCTCTGTGATGTTTGGATGTACTTATTTTAATTTGAATTAGTGATTTCGATTTTAGTTATTATTGATACCTGGGACTGAGAGAGAAACCCCGTCACTGCTCTCTGACGCTGTGTTAACCTTTCCTGCTTCGGCGTTCCGACCGTAGTCACAGCGCACAGGGGAGACGCTGCTCCAGGGCCAAAGTGTCCTCGTACTTCGGGGCTAACCCTCGTCACTGTCTGTGGTGAAGCAACTGGTAAAATGAGACAAGTCTGGCCGTGTTGAGGCTGCTGGGCTTTATTCTCTCTCTTGATTTGAACGGTACACTTTTTTTGAAACTGACTTCTCTTTCTGCCTAATTCTGTCCCCGGCATCACCATACATGTCTCGCGCACGCCTCTCAGCAGACACACTCGCGTGCCCGCGTCGCTCTCGCTCCACCACCTACACGCATGCGCACTCAGCCATTCACAACCAGACATACGCTACTTGTATAACAGCTGTCTCTTTTTAGGCTCTGCTGCCCCCTGGTGGTAGGATGTTAAAACACACTGGCCATAAGATGAGCTGAGATGCTAAACAGCGTGACGTTTGTCTCAGGCTCCTGAACTGCTTTATATGACTCTATGAGTGTTATCAGTGACACCCTGTGTGCTCGAGACCTCGAGCACATGTCTGTCTATCTATCTATCTATCTATCTATCTATCTATCTATCTATCTATCTATCTATCTCTCTCTCTCTCTCTCTCTCTCTCTCTCTCTCTCTCTCTCTCTCTCTCTCTCTCTCTCTCTCTCTCTCTCTCTCTCTCTCTCTCTCTCTATCTATATATCTATATATCTATATATCTATTATATTAGCATGTATAGCAGCAGCAGTGACGATGATTATGAGGTTGTAGATCAGAGTCGTTTCAGTGGGGCAGAATCTAGAGTCCTGATCCTGCCCCCATCAGGTCAGGCTGGTTCAGACTCTCCTTAAAGCTGCTCTGCTGGAGATATTTGATGAGTATCGCACATGAGAAAAAGGCGAGTATGGCAGACTGGATAGCCTATGACGGGTAAGATCCCCCCTGCTAAACCTGGGGACGACCTAAGACAGGCACAGCCACGAGTACTCGACCTGGGCGCTGCTGTGAGCAGGCACAGCGAGCGGGCACAGCGAGCAGCAGCATCCGGCGTGTTCTGAAACAAGAACAGCCGATGTATCAATAAGAAAAGAAAAAAAACAATTGAAAGAGGGAAGGAGGATGTAGTCTGTGCTTTGACCTTGGGATGTGCAGGTTTATTGATTACTGGGACTGAGAGAGAAACCCCGTCACTGCTCTCTGACGCTGTCTCTCTTTAGGCTCTTCTGCCCCCTGGTGGTAGGATGTTAAAACACACTGGCCATAAGATGAGCTGAGAAGCTAAACAGCGTGACGTTTGTCTCAGGCTCCTGAACTGCTTTATATGACTCTATGAGTGTTATCAGTGACAACCTGTGTGCTTGAGACCTCGAGCACATGTCTATCTATCTATCTATCTATCTATCTATCTATCTATCTATCTATCTATCTATCTATCTATCTATCTATCTATCTATCTATCTATCTATCTATCTATCTATCTATCTATCTATCTATCTATCTATCTATCTATCTATCTATCTATCTATCTATCTATCTATCTATCTATCCATCCATCTATCTATTATATTAGCATGTATACCAGCAGCAGTAACGATGATAATGAAGTTGTCGATCAGAGTCGTTTCAGTGGGGCAGAATCTAGAGTCCTGACCCTGCCCCCATCAGGTCAGGCTGGTTCAGACTCTCCTTAAAGCTGCTCTGCTGGTGATATTTGATGAGTATCGCACATGAGAAAAAGGCGAGTATGGCAGACTGGATAGCCTATGACGGGTAAGATCCCCCCTGCTAAACCTGGGGACGACCTAAGACAGGCACAGCCACGAGTACTCGACCTGGGCGCTGCTGTGAGCAGGCACAGCGAGCGGGCACAGCGAGCAGCAGCATCCGGCGTGTTCTGAAACAAGAACAGCCGATGTATCAATAAGAAAAAAAAAAAAGAATACAAAGAGGGAAGGAGGATGTAGTCTGTGCTTTGACCTTGGGTGGTGCAGCAGCGTTTTGCTTTTTTTTTTTAAATTGCTCATTATGTCTAATGCCGCTCTGTGATGTTTGGATGTAATTATTGTAATTTGAATTAGTGATTTTGATCTTAGTTATTATTGATACCTGGGACTGAGAGAGAAACCCCGTCACTGCTCTCTGACGCTGTATTAGACTTTTCTGCTTTGGCGTTCCGACCATAGTCACAGCGCACAGGGGAGACGCTGTA
>NC_136698.1:2332777-2340277 GCF_947650265.1 Symphodus melops | reverse complement strand
CTCGACCTGGGCGCTGCTGTGAGCAGGCACAGCGAGCGGGCACAGCGAGCAGCAGCATCCGGCGTGTTCTGAAACAAGAACAGCCGATGTATCAATAAGAAAGAAAAAAAACAATTGAAAGAGGGAAGGAGGATGTAGTCTGTGCTTTGACCTTGGGATGTGCAGGTTTATTGATTACTGGGACTGAGAGAGAAACCCCGTCACTGCTCTCTGACGCTGTCTCTCTTTAGGCTCTTCTGCCCCCTGGTGGTAGGATGTTAAAACACACTGGCCATAAGATGAGCTGAGAAGCTAAACAGCGTGACGTTTGTCTCAGGCTCCTGAACTGCTTTATATGACTCTATGAGTGTTATCAGTGACACCCTGTCTCAAGCACATGTCTATCTATCTGTCTATCTATCTATCTATCTATCTATCTATCTATCTATCTATCTATCTATCTATCTATCTATCTATCTATCTATCTATCTATCTATCTATCTATCTATCTATCTATCTATCTATCTATCTATCTATCTATCTATCTATCTATCTATCTATCTATCCATCCATCTATCTATTATATTAGCATGTATACCAGCAGCAGTAACGATGATAATGAAGTTGTCGATCAGAGTCGTTTCAGTGGGGCAGAATCTAGAGTCCTGACCCTGCCCCCATCAGGTCAGGCTGGTTCAGACTCTCCTTAAAGCTGCTCTGCTGGTGATATTTGATGAGTATCGCACATGAGAAAAAGGCGAGTATGGCAGACTGGATAGCCTATGACGGGTAAGATCCCCCCTGCTAAACCTGGGGACGACCTAAGACAGGCACAGCCACGAGTACTCGACCTGGGCGCTGCTGTGAGCAGGCACAGCGAGCGGGCACAGCGAGCAGCAGCATCCGGCGTGTTCTGAAACAAGAACAGCCGATGTATCAATAAGAAAAGAAAAAAAACAATTGAAAGAGGGAAGGAGGATGTAGTCTGTGCTTTGACCTTGGGTGGTGCAGCAGCGTTTTGCTTTTTTTTTTTAAATTGCTCATTATATCTAATGCCGCTCTGTGATGTTTGGATGTACTTATTGTAATTTGAATTAGTGATTTTGATCTTAGTTATTATTGATACCTGGGACTGAGAGAGAAACCCCGTCACTGCTCTCTGACGCTGTGTTAGACTTTTCTGCTTTGGCGTTCCGACCATAGTCACAGCGCACAGGGGAGACGCTGTAAACGTGAGAGGGTCCCTTCGTGGTCGCCAATGTTAACCTTTCCTGCTTCGGCGTTCCGACCGTAGTCACAGCGCACAGGGGAGACGCTGCTCCAGGGCCAAAGTGTCCTCGTACTTCGGGGCTAACCCTCGTCACTGTCTGTGGTGAAGCAACTGGTAAAATGAGACAAGTCTGGCCGTGTTGAGGCTGCTGGGCTTTATTCTCTCTCTTGATTTGAACGGTACACTTTTTTTGAAACTGACTTCTCTTTCTGCCTAATTCTGTCCCCGGCATCACCATGCATGTCTCGCGCACGCCTCTCAGCAGACACACTCGCGTGCCCGCGTCGCTCTCGCTCCACCACCTACACGCATGCGCACTCAGCCATTCACAAACAGACATACGCTACTTGTATAACAGCTGTCTCTCTTTGGGCTCTGCTGCCCCCTGGTGGTAGGATGTTAAAACACACTGGCCATAAGATGAGCTGAGATGCTAAACAGCGTGACGTTTGTCTCAGGCTCCTGAACTGCTTTATATGACTCTATGAGTGTTATCAGTGACACCCTGTGTGCTTGAGACCTCGAGCACATGTCTATCTATCTATCTATCTGTCTGTCTGTCTGTCTATCTATCTATCTATCTATCTATCTATCTATCTATCTATCTATCTATCTATCTATCTATCTATCTATCTATCTATCTATCTATCTATCTATCTATCTAACTATCTATCTCTCTCTCTCTCTCTCTCTCTCTCTCTCTCTCTCTCTCTCTCTATCTATATATCTATATATCTATTATATTAGCATGTATAGCAGCAGCAGTAACGATGATAATGAGGTTGTAGATCAGAGTCGTTTCAGTGGGGCAGAATCTAGAGTCCTGATCCTGCCCCCATCAGGTCAGGCTGGTTCAGACTCTCCTTAAAGCTGCTCTGCTGGAGATATTTGATGAGTATCGCACATGAGAAAAAGGCGAGTATGGCAGACTGGATAGCCTATGACGGGTAAGATCCCCCCTGCTAAACCTGGGGACGACCTAAGACAGGCACAGCCACGAGTACTCGACCTGGGCGCTGCTGTGAGCAGGCACAGCGAGCGGGCACAGCGAGCAGCAGCATCCGGCGTGTTCTGAAACAAGAACAGCCGATGTATCAATAAGAAAAGAAAAAAAACAATTGAAAGAGGGAAGGAGGATGTAGTCTGTGCTTTGACCTTGGGTGGTGCAGCAGCGTTTTGCTTTTTTTTTTTAAATTGCTCATTATGTCTAATGCCGCTCTGTGATGTTTGGATGTTCTTATTGTAATTTGAATTAGTGATTTTGATCTTAGTTATTATTGATACCTGGGACTGAGAGAGAAACCCCGTCACTGCTCTCTGACGCTGTGTTAGACTTTTCTGCTTTGGCGTTCCGACCATAGTCACAGCGCACAGGGGAGACGCTGTAAACGTGAGAGGGTCCCTTCGTGGTCGCCAATGTTAACCTTTCCTGCTTCGGCGTTCCGACCGTAGTCACAGCGCACAGGGGAGACGCTGCTCCAGGGCCAAAGTGTCCTCGTACTTCGGGGCTAACCCTCGTCACTGTCTGTGGTGAAGCAACTGGTAAAATGAGACAAGTCTGGCCGTGTTGAGGCTGCTGGGCTTTATTCTCTCTCTTGATTTGAACGGTACACTTTTTTTGAAACTGACTTCTCTTTCTGCCTAATTCTGTCCCCGGCATCACAATGCATGTCTCGCGCACGCCTCTCAGCAGACACACTCGCGTGCCCGCGTCGCTCTCGCTCCACCACCTACACGCATGCGCACTCAGCCATTCACAACCAGACATACGCTACTTGTATAACAGCTGTCTCTCTTTGGGCTCTGCTGCCCCCTGGTGGTAGGATGTTAAAACACACTGGCCATAAGATGAGCTGAGATGCTAAACAGCGTGACGTTTGTCTCAGGCTCCTGAACTGCTTTATATGACTCTATGAGTGTTATCAGTGACACCCTGTGTGCTTGAGACCTCGAGCACATGTCTATCTATCTATCTATCTGTCTGTCTGTCTGTCTATCTATCTATCTATCTATCTATCTATCTATCTATCTATCTATCTATCTATCTATCTATCTATCTATCTATCTATCTATCTATCTATCTATCTATCTATCTATCTAACTATCTATCTCTCTCTCTCTCTCTCTCTCTCTCTCTCTCTCTCTCTCTCTCTCTCTCTCTCTCTCTCTCTCTCTCTATCTATATATCTATATATCTATTATATTAGCATGTATAGCAGCAGCAGTAACGATGATAATGAGGTTGTAGATCAGAGTCGTTTCAGTGGGGCAGAATCTAGAGTCCTGATCCTGCCCCCATCAGGTCAGGCTGGTTCAGACTCTCCTTAAAGCTGCTCTGCTGGAGATATTTGATGAGTATCGCACATGAGAAAAAGGCGAGTATGGCAGACTGGATAGCCTATGACGGGTAAGATCCCCCCTGCTAAACCTGGGGACGACCTAAGACAGGCACAGCCACGAGTACTCGACCTGGGCGCTGCTGTGAGCAGGCACAGCGAGCGGGCACAGCGAGCAGCAGCATCCGGCGTGTTCTGAAACAAGAACAGCCGATGTATCAATAAGAAAAGAAAAAAAACAATTGAAAGAGGGAAGGAGGATGTAGTCTGTGCTTTGACCTTGGGATGTGCAGGTTTATTGATTACTGGGACTGAGAGAGAAACCCCGTCACTGCTCTCTGACGCTGTCTCTCTTTAGGCTCTTCTGCCCCCTGGTGGTAGGATGTTAAAACACACTGGCCATAAGATGAGCTGAGAAGCTAAACAGCGTGACGTTTGTCTCAGGCTCCTGAACTGCTTTATATGACTCTATGAGTGTTATCAGTGACACCCTGTCTCAAGCACATGTCTATCTATCTATCTATCTATCTATCTATCTATCTATCTATCTATCTATCTATCTATCTATCTATCTATCTATCTATCTATCTATCTATCTATCTATCTATCTATCTAGATAGATAGATATCTATCTCTCTATCTCTCTATCTCTCTATCTATCTATCTATCTATCTATCTATCTATCTATCCATCCATCTATCTATTATATTAGCATGTATACCAGCAGCAGTAACGATGATAATGAAGTTGTCGTTCAGAGTCGTTTCAGTGGGGCAGAATCTAGAGTCCTGATCCTGCCCCCATCAGGTCAGGCTGGTTCAGACTCTCCTTAAAGCTGCTCTGCTGGAGATATTTGATGAGTATCGCACATGAGAAAAAGGCGAGTATGGCAGACTGGATAGCCTATGACGGGTAAGATCCCCCCTGCTAAACCTGGGGACGACCTAAGACAGGCACAGCCACGAGTACTCGACCTGGGCGCTGCTGTGAGCAGGCACAGCGAGCGGGCACAGCGAGCAGCAGCATCCGGCGTGTTCTGAAACAAGAACAGCCGATGTATCAATAAGAAAAGAAAAAAAACAATTGAAAGAGGGAAGGAGGATGTAGTCTGTGCTTTGACCTTGGGATGTGCAGGTTTATTGATTACTGGGACTGAGAGAGAAACCCCGTCACTGCTCTCTGACGCTGTCTCTCTTTGGGCTCTTCTGCCCCCTGGTGGTAGGATGTTAAAACACACTGGCCATAAGATGAGCTGAGAAGCTAAACAGCGTGACGTTTGTCTCAGGCTCCTGAACTGCTTTATGTGACTCTATGAGTGTTATCAGTGACACCCTGTCTCAAGCACATGTCTATCTATCTGTCTATCTATCTATCTATCTATCTATCTATCTATCTATCTATCTATCTATCTATCTATCTATCTATCTATCTATCTATCTATCTATCTATCTATCTATCTATCTATCTATCTCTCTCTCTCTCTCTCTCTCTCTCTCTCTCTCTCTCTCTCTCTCTCTCTCTCTCTCTCTCTCTCTCTATCTATATATCTATATATCTATTATATTAGCATGTATAGCAGCAGCAGTAACGATGATAATGAGGTTGTAGATCAGAGTCGTTTCAGTGGGCAGAATCTAGAGTCCTGATCCTGCCCCCATCAGGTCAGGCTGGTTCAGACTCTCCTTAAAGCTGCTCTGCTGGTGATATTTGATGAGTATCGCACATGAGAAAAAGGCGAGTATGGCAGACTGGATAGCCTATGACGGGTAAGATCCCCCCTGCTAAACCTGGGGACGACCTAAGACAGGCACAGCCACGAGTACTCGACCTGGGCGCTGCTGTGAGCAGGCACAGCGAGCGGGCACAGCGAGCAGCAGCATCCGGCGTGTTCTGAAACAAGAACAGCCGATGTATCAATAAGAAAAGAAAAAAAACAATTGAAAGAGGGAAGGAGGATGTAGTCTGTGCTTTGACCTTGGGATGTGCAGGTTTATTGATTACTGGGACTGAGAGAGAAACCCTGTCACTGCTCTCTGACGCTGTCTCTCTTTAGGCTCTTCTGCCCCCTGGTGGGAGGATGTTAAAACACACTGGCCATAAGATGAGCTGAGAAGCTAAACAGCGTGACGTTTGTCTCAGGCTCCTGAACTGCTTTATATGACTCTATGAGTGTTATCAGTGACACCCTGTCTCAAGCACATGTCTATCTATCTGTCTATCTATCTATCTATCTATCTATCTATCTATCTATCTATCTATCTATCTATCTATCTATCTATCTATCTATCTATCTATCTATCTATCTATCTATCTATCTATCTATCTATCTATCTATCTATCTATCTATCTATCTAGATAGATAGATATCTATCTCTCTATCTCTCTATCTATCTATCTATCTATCTATCTATCTATCTATCTATCTATCTATCTATCTATCTATCTATCTATCTATCTATCCATCCATCTATCTATTATATTAGCATGTATACCAGCAGCAGTAACGATGATTATGAGGTTGTAGATCAGAGTCGTTTCAGTGGGGCAGAATCTAGAGTCCTGATCCTGCCCCCATCAGGTCAGGCTGGTTCAGACTCTCATTAAAGCTGCTCTGCTGGTGATATTTGATGAGTATCGCACATGAGAAAAAGGCGAGTATGGCAGACTGGATAGCCTATGACGGGTAAGATCCCCCCTGCTAAACCTGGGGACGACCTAAGACAGGCACAGCCACGAGTACTCGACCTGGGCGCTGCTGTGAGCAGGCACAGCGAGCGGGCACAGCGAGCAGCAGCATCCGGCGTGTTCTGAAACAAGAACAGCCGATGTATCAATAAGAAAAGAAAAAAAACAATTGAAAGAGGGAAGGAGGATGTAGTCTGTGCTTTGACCTTGGGATGTGCAGGTTTATTGATTACTGGGACTGAGAGAGAAACCCTGTCACTGCTCTCTGACGCTGTCTCTCTTTAGGCTCTTCTGCCCCCTGGTGGTAGGATGTTAAAACACACTGGCCATAAGATGAGCTGAGAAGCTAAACAGCGTGACGTTTGTCTCAGGCTCCTGAACTGCTTTATATGACTCTATGAGTGTTATCAGTGACACCCTGTCTCAAGCACATGTCTATCTATCTGTCTATCTATCTATCTATCTATCTATCTATCTATCTATCTATCTATCTATCTATCTATCTATCTATCTATCTATCTATCTATCTATCTATCTATCTATCTATCTAGATAGATAGATATCTATCTCTCTATCTCTCTATCTATCTATCTATCTATCTATCTATCTATCTATCCATCCATCTATCTATTATATTAGCATGTATACCAGCAGCAGTAACGATGATTATGAGGTTGTAGATCAGAGTCGTTTCAGTGGGGCAGAATCTAGAGTCCTGATCCTGCCCCCATCAGGTCAGGCTGGTTCAGACTCTCATTAAAGCTGCTCTGCTGGTGATATTTGATGAGTATCGCACATGAGAAAAAGGCGAGTATGGCAGACTGGATAGCCTATGACGGGTAAGATCCCCCCTGCTAAACCTGGGGACGACCTAAGACAGGCACAGCCACGAGTACTCGACCTGGGCGCTGCTGTGAGCAGGCACAGCGAGCGGGCACAGCGAGCAGCAGCATCCGGCGTGTTCTGAAACAAGAACAGCCGATGTATCAATAAGAAAAGAAAAAAAACAATTGAAAGAGGGAAGGAGGATGTAGTCTGTGCTTTGACCTTGGGATGTGCAGGTTTATTGATTACTGGGACTGAGAGAGAAACCCCGTCACTGCTCTCTGACGCTGTCTCTCTTTAGGCTCTTCTGCCCCCTGGTGGGAGGATGTTAAAACACACTGGCCATAAGATGAGCTGAGGAGCTGAGAAGCTAAACAGCGTGACGTTTGTCTCAGGCTCCTGAAC
>NC_136698.1:2180277-2322777 GCF_947650265.1 Symphodus melops | reverse complement strand
GCAGCTTCCGGCGTGTTCTGAAACAAGAACAGCCGATGTATCAATAAGAAGAAAAAAAAACAATACAAAGAGGGAAGGAGGATGTAGTCTGTGCTTTGACCTTGGGTGGTGCAGCAGCGTTTTGCTTTTTTTTTTTAAATTGCTCATTATGTCTAATGCCGCTCTGTGATGTTTGGATGTACTTATTGTAATTTGAATTAGTGATTTTGATCTTAGTTATTATTGATACCTGGGACTGAGAGAGAAACCCCGTCACTGCTCTCTGACGCTGTGTTAACCTTTCCTGCTTCGGCGTTCTGACCGTAGTCACAGCGCACAGGGGAGACGCTGCTCCAGGGCCAAAGTGTCCTCGAGCACATGTCTGTCTGTCTGTCTGTCTGTCTGTCTGTCTGTCTGTCTGTCTGTCTATCTATCTATCTATCTATCTATCTATCTATTATATTAGCATGTATAGCAGCAGCAGTAACGATGATAATGAAGTTGTTGATCAGAGTCGTTTCAGTGGGGCAGAATCTAGAGTCCTGATCCTGCCCCCATCAGGTCAGGGTGGTTCAGACTCTCCTTAAAGCTGCTCTGCTGGTGATATTTGATGAGTATCGCACATGAGAAAAAGGCGAGTATGGCAGACTGGATAGCCTATGACGGGTAAGATCCCCCCTGCTAAACCTGGGGACGACCTAAGACAGGCACAGCCACGAGTACTCGACCTGGGCGCTGCTGTGAGCAGGCACAGCGAGCGGGCACAGCGAGCAGCAGCATCCGGCGTGTTCTGAAACAAGAACAGCCGATGTATCAATAAGAAGAAAAAAAAAAAATTCAAAGAGGGAAGGAGGATGTAGTCTGTGCTTTGACCTTGGGATGTGCAGGTTTATTGATACCTGGGACTGAGAGAGAAACCCCGTCACTGCTCTCTGACGCTGTCTCTCTTTAGGCTCTTCTGCCCCCTGGTGGTAGGATGTTAAAACACACTGGCCATAAGATGAGCTGAGACACTAAACAGCGTGACGTTTGTCTCAGGCTCCTGAACTGCTTTATATGACTCTATGAGTGTTATGAGTGACACCCTGTGTGCTTGAGACCTCGAGCACATGTCTATCTCTCTCTCTCTCTCTCTATCTATATCTATCTATCTATCTATCTATCTATCTATCTATCTATCTATCTATCTATCTATCTATCTATCTATCTATCTATCTATCTATCTATCTATCTATCTATCTATCTATCTATCTATCTATCTATCTATCTATCTCTCTATCTCTCTATCCATCTATCTATCTATTATATTAGCATGTATAGTAGCAGCAGTGACGATGATAATGAAGTTGTCGATCAGCGTCGTTTCAGTGGGGCAGAATCTAGAGTCCTGATCTTGCCCCCATCAGGTCAGGCTGGTTCAGACTCTCCTTAAAGCTGTTCTGCTGGTGATATTTGATGAGTATCGCACATGAGAAAAAGGCGAGTATGGCAGACTGGATAGTCTATGACGGGAAAGATCCCCCCTGCTAAACCTGGGGACGACCTAAGACAGGCACAGCCACGAGTACTCGACCTGGGCGCTGCTGTGAGCAGGCACAGCGAGCGGGCACAGCGAGCAGCAGCATCCGGCGTGTTCTGAAACAAGAACAGCCGATGTATCAATAAGAAAAAAAAAAAAGAATACAAAGAGGGAAGGAGGATGTAGTCTGTGCTTTGACCTTGGGTGGTGCAGCAGCGTTTTGCTTTTTTTTAAAAATTGCTCATTATGTCTAATGCCGCTCTGTGATGTTTGGATGTACTTATTGTAATTTGAAATAGAGCTTTTGATCTTAGTTATTATTGATACCTGGGACTGAGAGAGAAACCCCGTCACTGCTCTCTGACGCTGCGTTAGACTTTTCTGCTTTGGCGTTCCGACCGTAGTCACAGCGCACAGGGGAGACGCTGCTCCAGGGCTGAAGTGTCCTCGTACTTCGGGGCTAACCCTCGTCACTGTCTGTGGTGAAGCAACTGGTAAAATGAGACAAGTCTGGCTGTGTTGAGGCTGCTGGGCTTTATTCTCTCTCTTGATTTGAACGGTACACTTTTTTTGAAACTGACTTCTCTTTCTTCCTAATTCTGTCCCCGGCATCACCATGCATGTCTCGCGCACACCTCTCAGCAGACACACTCGCGTGAACGCGCCGCTCTCGCTCCACCACCTACACGCATGCGCACTCAGCCATTCACAAACAGACATACGCTACTTGTATAACAGCTGTCTCTCTTTAGGCTCTGCTGCCCCCTGGTGGTAGGATGTTAAAACACACTGGCCATAAGATGAGCTGAAACGCTAAACAGCGTGACCTTTGTCTCAGGCTCCTGAACTGCTTTACATGACTCTATGAGTGTTATCAGTGACACCCTGTGTGCTTGAAACCTCGAGCACATGTCTATCTGTCTATCTATCTATCTATCTATCTATCTGTCTGTCTGTCTGTGTGTCTGTCTGTCTGTGTGTCTGTCTGTCTGTCTGTCTGTGTGTCTTTACAGAACTCCTCCTAAAGCTCGCCTCGCTGGCTCAGCCTCCTCGTCAGATCGTTTAAGAAGCTCACACTGTCTCCCGCCGGCTAGGAGAACTCCTGTAAGTCCTCCAACAGAAAGAGACGAGGAGAACCAGAGAGTTGAAGCTGCAGACACGTCCAACATCATATCCTGCAGAGTAAGATCCAGCAGGAGGAGACCAACACGTCCAACACCTCCTCCTACAGTTGAGAGAGACTCCGTCCTCGCCTCTTATTTACATGATGCAAAATCAAGCAATAAATGAAAACTAAGTTTGATTGCACAGTTGGGTATTTTAGTTTTTATTGTTGCCCCACGTTTAACTGAAGCGACTCTGGATGCTTTAAGGCTTTGTTCAGACTGCCGTCCAAACCCGATTTTTTCCCCCAAATCCGTTCAGAATCCAATCAAACTGACTTTCCAAATTACAAATTGAAAGTGACCATTCTCCAATCTGCCCGTCTGTGTTGACACGATCTGATCCACATTGATTTCTATGGTAACAGGTTACGCTCTGCAAAATGCATGACAGAGAAGTGTGTCTATTTCTGAAACAAACAACCTTGAGGAGCAGTCTGTCTGTGGGCTTGCTTTAATTCTTCCTGTTTTCTTCCACTGACCGAAGTTCACTTCCGGCTCGCCTGATCTACATCATTGTCATTGTGCAATGGTGTCGCTTTGCAAATGATGCATAGGGAGATAATGCTAATGGGCTGCAAGTGGAAGCACAATCCACTCAGGAGGGGTCACCTGGGCGAGGGGGGGTGTGTGATGTTGAAACACCTAATAAACCCAGGAAACATCACTGATGACGCATCTCAGCACACCTGCAGGATGTATCGTTCACTTAGCGAAACATTAACGCCTAAATCAGGTATCTTCTTGTGTTTTCAATATTTAGTTGGTTTAAATCCAAGTTCTCAAACATCACACAGACCACGGCTTCAGTGCAAGAGTTGGATTTTATTGTTTTTAACCATCGAAACAAACAGCAGAGAAACAAGGCATGACAAAAAACAGAAAGACGGACTGGAATCAGATTTTGTTGAAAGCTGCTACGTCGACACTCTGGATCTGAAACAGAAGAAACATTCATTTAACGACGTGTTAAAAAACTTCACTGACTTCAGTTTGTTCCTTCATCGACTTCACTTTCACTCACATAGTCTTCGAACTTGGTGATTTCCTCCTCCAACAGGTCTGTTCCCACCTTGTCGTCCTCCACCACACACGCAATCTGGAGCTTCTTGATGCCGTAGCCCACCGGCACCAGTTTGGACGTTCCCCATAGCAGGCCGTCTGCTTGCACAGAGCGCACGCATTCCTCCAGCTTCGCCATGTCGGTTTCATCATCCCACTTAAAAAAACACAAAGCCAAAGAGAGAAAGGTCAACCGTCAGAATACAACCTGTTTCTAATCGTTAGAAACGGAGGGTTGACTTACAGGTTTAACGTCCAATAAGATGGAGGACTTGGCGATGAGGCCGGGCTTCTTGGCCTTCCTCTCGGCGTACTCTTTCAACCGCTGCTCTTTGAGTTTATCTGCCTCTTCGTCGTCATCGCTTCCAAACAGGTCAATATCATCGTCGTCGTCATCCTCTTCTTCCTCTTCCACCTTCTTAGCCGGAGCATTGATCTTCTGCGGGACGGTTGTGCCCTGAAAAAAAAAAGAGAAAAAAAAAAAGTTAAACATAACCACATTGTTAGAAAAGATAAAGTCAACACAAGGACCCAAATGTTTATAATCAATCTGATCAGAGCGAAGGGACGTGATTGGATCAGATCTTTCAAACGAGTCGTTCCAACAGACAACAAGGATGAAGATCAGGTGATCCAATCAAGGATTAAAACCTCCAGTTTAGGATTCTTTGGGAGAAGAAATGGGACGACTTCAACAGAGAAATCAGGATGAGCCTGATCCCCGCAGAGCGCCGGATTCAGATTGGATTAAAAGGAACAAAATGAAATCATGAAAGTAGGTCAAACAAATGAACGAGGACACTAACCGTAGTTTGCTCTTAAATCTCTGAAATGCTTCTCTGACAAAATCAATGCCGTGTAACTAAAAATGAAGAAGAATTTTGTCCCCATAGAATAAATTCATCGGACATCTGTGAAGATCAAAGACGAAACATTCAAAGCAGCCGTCACTGGCTGTTCATGAAACCACGTACCAAATACACCACCAATTATCTTTTTACATTCTCTGACAAAAAGCTGAAGGTTGATTCATTTTAGGTGTTCGTGATTCAGACTGCAGGTGGGTGTTATTTATCTGCGTTCGCCGGGCATACTGTAAAAACACACCGACTGGCAGTCATGCTACATACTGCTGTTGAACGTATGCAGGACATACAGCCAGCATCTTTCTTTTTAATGTGGATTTTGGCGCCCCCAGTGGACAAAACGTGTTGTATAAAGTTCCATTTAAAGCACAGGTCGTCCAGAGTTGGCTATCATTTAAAGTCGGGATCTGGACGAGGTCGAATGTTTGCCTGAAAGTTTCCATGCACATCGAGGTTTAACCCCACGGGGCCGCATGTGTGTGACTTCATTAAAAAAGGTGTGTGTGTGTGTGTGTGTGTGAACTCACATTTGTGTATGGGACTGAAGGAGCGGGAGCCGAGGTCACAGCAGCAGGAGACTTCTCCAGAACAGATACCCGACACTCCAGTTTGGAAAGAGCAGCCCTCAAGTCTTCCACCACTGAAGAGAAGGAAACAAAAGGAGACGATGGTGACCACCGCTGAAGCATTTAAAATCAGCCGTCGTATTTAATGAAACATAAATAAAAGGTTCAGTCAGCTGATTTTATGTTCAATCCCTGAATATTTGACAGTTGCAGCAATGTGGACTTTTTTTTGTCCACCTTCCTCAGGAGCTGAAGTAAGAAGCTGACGCCCGTAAGTCACGATTTATCGACTTAACCGTTCGATCATCGACACTGCAGGTACAAAGAACTAAATAAAAACTGAAAGGCAGCTGATTGTTTTTGCTCTGAATCCTGATTCTTTCATTACTTTTCAATGTGTCTCTACTCGTCTTCACATGAAGGAGTTATCAAATTAGAAGGCACTGTAAATAAGAACCAAGCGGCGGACTTTATTCCTCAGAAGCTTGAATCCAAACACGCTTAACATTTTTGTTTGATAAAATCATCTTTTTACTCAGGAGTAATTAATGAGAGCAGGATGTGTGAACATGCAGACAGTGGCTCTAAAAATACACACACTGAGCCAGACAAGCAAAGAAAACTAAAACACTGATAGTTTTCGAAGTGGACAAACAAAAGGCACCTTTGTGTAAGCTGTGGTTCTCCAGCTCCAGGCTCTTAATTCGACAGACCAGTTCTCCTTGATCACCTGCACTGCTGCTGCTCTGCTGCTGCTGCTTTGGGTCAAGACACAGAGGAATCAAATCAGCAACATTTCATGAGAGCAAAGTGTTTTGATCACACTCGGGGCCAGTAGACAAGAGTGAACACAAAACACACAGCCAGCGTCCCATGTCCGAGGCAGTAACACACGGCTGGAGTCTGACAGCAAGATCAGTGAAAAGCAGCTACTTGGATCGGGTTTGCAACACTCCACACACACACACACACAAAAAAAATCATCTAAAAGCAACAAAAAAAAAAAAAAAAAAGAAGCTAAACTACGGGTTGAACTCTAATCAAGTGGAGCGTGGATGTGAGCGAGGTGGATTCAGGGACACACACGGCTTGGAGAGGCACTTACAAACTGGGACTGTTGGCTCAGGGAAGGTTGAGCAGACCCTCTGTTACACAGTGTGGACTTCAGCTGGGGGGGGGGGGGGGGATTTCAAGCATGAAGAAGGGAGGGAGGGAGGGAGGAACACAACTGAATGACGTGCACAACGCTGAAAGAGAACAACTGATCTGAGAGCTTTCATGGTTGGTCATGGAGTTGGCGTGCTTTTTGGTGGACCAGCAGGGGACAAACGCCGTCGATTAGCTTGTGCTAGCTCGCTAAATTAGCGACTTTTCCGTTCCAACTAATGCTATGCTCTCAGGAGGTTTGCTGTGTGTACCAGCAGTAAATTAAACGTACACGCTAACCCTGCAGCGAGTGCGCTCTTCTGGTGGGGCCCAGTTTGAATGCTGTTTCTACTGATTTTGACTTTAAACCTTCAAAAAAAAAAAAAAAGTAACAAACAAAGACAGATCAAGGATTCAGAAACAAGTTCAATCTGATACAGAACTATATAAGATAACATAATAACATAGGATGTGCTCCCATGTTTCCAAGCAATAATAAAAGGTTACAGAGACATTAATACACATATTCTCACAAGGCTATGGAAACGAGTACAGGAGGGTCCGCTGGTCGGGACAGTCGGTACTTACTCCTGCTAGAGACTTCTGGATGTTCTCCCGGGCTCGAGCGATGTCTTGCAGAATGCTGTTGGCTCCAGCATCCTGAGAGAAAACGAAAACACTGATTGGTCATTCTGCCCTCTCCCTCAAATAATAACGCCTGAATGGTGCACCGTCGTATTTGAGAACAATGTCATTAGTGGGTTCAGTACCTGTGTTGGTTGTGGGGCACCGTTCACCTGCTCGTAGAAGCGTCTCTCCGCCTCGTCGTAGCGAGGTTTGTCGAACCAGATCTTCTCCTGGGCCAGGAAGTCGGTTGAAGTCATGGCGCTGCGGAGGAGAGAGCGAGGAAGGAGAAGAGAGGGATGTGTGAAAAGGACACAGGAGGTCAGGGAAAAGAAAAGAAAAAGAAAAAACTGTGTTAACTACAAAACACCCAACACAAACACACCAAAAGAAACTGAGTGATAATGAACAAAAAATAAAAATAAAAATAAAAAGTAGCAAAGGTTGAGTTCACACAGCACCAGTCAGCCGGGGAAACTGAAAGCACGCAACGAGAAATAAAATATGACGAAGGCAAATAAAAGATGATGAATGAAAAAGGGGAAATAGTTCACGCATTCAACGCATGAAAAAAATAAACAACCAATGAAAGGAAAGTGAAACATCAGAAGCAGCTCCATTCTCCTGGTGTTTTCATACTTGTCCCTCAGTGGGGTGATGGAGGCAACTGATGCTGCTCCCGGCCTCCGACCTTTCTTCGCCCCCACAGCCTCGCTTCCACTGCAGCCATGGAAACGACTCTCTGCGGCATCGTAACGCCACTTATCCAGCCACACCCGCTCGCTGTCCGGGTGAAGGAAGTGGCGAACCCCTTCCGCCGACTCCTCTTCCGTCTCTGGGACCTCGGCTGGCTCCTCCTCTTCCTGGATCGGGAGCAGAGCGTGGAATACTTCCGCTTTCCCCTGCACGACGACCCTCTTCTCCTCCACAACCGCCGCCGCCATGACTTCCTGCTCCTCCTCCTCCTCTTCTTCTTCTACAAGGCTTTGAGGGTGGTCGCTACTTCTGGAGGTGGATGCGCAGCTCGGACGTTTGGAGGAGTTGTTCCCGTACAGATTCTGGTAGAAGACTGCTTCGGCGCGGTCATACAGCGGTTTCTCCAGCCAGACGTCCCGAAGCAGTTCGATGGGAGGAAGTCCGTTGATTGACTGCCGATTTGTCGGCGTCACCACCGCCTGCTGGACGATGGGGGTGGAAGGGGTTGGGGCTAAAGATTGATATCCTTCATCAGGCGTTCTGGTTGTGATCGAGCGGTTCGGTGGGGGAGCGATGTTCAGAGAGTTGGGGATGGACGGCTGCACGGACGCTTCAACGAAGCGCTGTTCCGCTTGGTCAAAGCTCGTTTTGTTCACCCACACGGCCTGGACGACGTGGTGGCAGGCCGTCTGATCGCCATGCTGACACAGCGGTCCTGAGGAAGCTGGAGCAGAGGTGGACGGAGAGTTTGAGCTTTTCTTTCGTCGGGTCGCGTTCGACCGCTTTGACTGGGTGCTCCCATTTGAAGAGCTCGCCAACCAGCACTGGTAGAGGCTCTCCGCTCGTTCGTACATGCTGCGCTCAAACCAGACATTAGCGCACTCAGACTGGAGGCCTATCAGTCCAGAGTGGGGTTTTGAAGGCGGACTGGTCTTCTCTTCCTCCTTGGTGTTACTTCCCGCCTTCTCCTCAGGACGACCAGCTGAATTGGAGGAGCGTTTCTTGCGGCGCTGGCGGCTTTTTCCACTGCGCTTTCCATCTCCGTTCACGCTGCTGCTCTCCGGGGACGAAGACTCTCCGTTCCTTTGACCGGACTCGGTCTTGTTCCTGCACCCCGGTGCAGAACTCGCCGGTCTGTCCACCTGACAATGAGTGGGAGGCTGATCGTGCTCCGACTGATCCGATGCAGAGCAATGGGAGGCCTTCTTAGACATCATCTTTGATCCGTTGCAGGAAATAAAAAGACAGAAAACAACAAGTACAGGCTTTTGGATTAGTTAGAGGGACGCAGGAAGGGTGAAGAGACACAAAAGGGATTCATCTATCAAGCTCAGTACACAAAGTGCATCATTTTAAAAACTGTAGAATAGAGTCGAGAAATGACTTGAGCAAGCCATGCATGTCAACTACAATGTTTCCTGAATGGAACTGACTCGTTCAATGGTTTTTGAGTTCGTTTCATCCACAGTCCTGACGAGCACATGTGAAATGAATCTTATTAAAGATGGCCTCCATCAAGCTCTTACAACAACTACACGGATCCTTTCAAAAACCCCACACTGCTTTCGAGACACTTTAGCTAAATAATGATGAAAGTTAGACAACGACAGCTCTGAGGTTCATTTTAAACATGCTACTAAAGTCAGTATTCAAAAACAGTCTGATGCCCTCTTTGTTTTACAAAAACTTCAATTAAACTTATTTTATAAAGATTCTCGTTTATATGTATTATTTAAAAACTGGCAATTTGGTTGCTGAGTAATAACTTTACCTCCAATATTTCCAACAGTTATCAAAGCCAGAGAAATCTGTAATTTGTATTTCGTGGCTGCCAACGCTAAAATCTTTATCGTTGCCACGGAAACGGCTACTGAAAGCTGCCGTTCTGTTGCAGTTTTTGCAGCTGTGATTAAAAACGTCACGTTAATTATACCCAGACACATGAGCTCGTCTGTAAACATATTCTCCTCCTCAGGTCGGGAGCAGCGGAGAGGATCACTCCCATGATTCCCCGCCAGCCTCGACACATGTTTTGTTACTGTTTTGATTGACAGCCCCCTGGTGGTACGATGTAGGTACTGTGCATTTAAAATGAGACACAAGACTAAGACCGCATCGGATTAAAAGATAAATATTCTGACCTATTTTATGATTGTAATACAGCTACGATCGATGGGAAGAAATGTTATACTCATTTTGATTAACAAAATCCTTAAGGACGACAATAGTTGGGTTTTTCCACAATTAAACAATGTTTTGTCTCTGATGAACATCTTTTCATCCAGGGAATCTCTGCAAATTGTTGAATTTGTAACTTGTTTGAATATTACAGTCGACTAAAACGCAGTTTATACATCACTCTTTAATTCCCCCCCCCCCCCCCCCAAACAATAGAACAATGAAATGGAGCGAAAGAAGGTGAAATGTGTCAGACAAAGATTTGAATTTAAAGAAATACATGCTGACATTCAGAGATTTGTGAAATGCACCGACATGTTCATGCAGGTAAGATCATAACTCAGAACGTCACACGATTCATGCTTTTTTTATTTATGATGGAGCAATACAGGAAATGCATTCCCGTTACTAATGGTTCATCATGTGGAAGGTAGCACACTGAAAAGCATCAACACATGACCAAACACAGATTCAGACTCTGTATGTGGGAAGGCATTTTCTGCTTAAAATGTATGAATAAAAAAACACTTCTGTTCAAGCTCTGAACTCACCTTGCTTTGTAAATGTGTTGAGCTTAAACTATTGTCAAAGTCGAATGCTCAACACGTTCTTTTCATCCAGTTAACCGCAAGCCATTGAGAGAGAAAATTAACAATCACCATCTTGCAAAGCAAAGTGACACGGGGTCGAAAAAGTCACAGCGGGGAAAAAAACCTCAAAAACAGCAAAGTGTGACAAAGGAATACTCACTGGTCAAATTCTGAAAGCAACACGAGAGGAAAGAAGCTACGTGTTAAATATTTCTCAACATCGTCTCTGACCCGACTTTGATGACTTATACAAAAACTACTTGTAGGGAGTTGCACTTAACACCTTCAATTGTACCAACAACTTGAATGGATACCAAAGGTTTTTCCATTGAATCCAATTTCTCTTCAGTCAAATGGGAGGAAGCAGGGGCTGTTTATTTATTTATTTACTATTGGATCCAATAGTAAACTTAATGGGGCCATAAAAATTTTGATTTGTCATTTTGCAGCTCATGAGCCATTGCTGTGATGACACGTGAAGGATTGTTCTGGATTTCTTCCCAGATTTGATCTTTTTTTTTTTAGTTATTTTCCTACATTTAAAGATGTAAGCCTTTGGACGCATCTCAATGGAAAAAAAAAAGCCGTTTGAATACGCAAAAGTATGCAAAGTCCATGTGTCAATGCATTCTCCTCTCTTTGTGTAGCACATTTAGTAAATGTTCACACAGGAGGAAACAGCATGGTGCTATTTAAAGCAGCATATTAGTACCAATTTGGTGCTCTAGTAGGTATTTCTGGCAGCCGCACTGTGTGAGTAGGGACCGACTATAAATAAACTGTTTATAGTGATAAAGGAACGAGTCAATCCAGTGGAGCGGCGTGGCTCTCGGGTGTGATCCTAAGGCTGACGAAACACTTACAAAGTCAAGACTGCAAGCCAAGGCCCGAGATAGAAAGGCCTTAAGGCTGTAGCTGCGTGGCGGGTCATTTCCTGCCTTTACGTGATTTGTTTTTTACACATTCATAAGAAGTTCTTGTCGTTAAATGGTCAGCAGTTAGAACAATTACACCGCCGCGTCTATTTGATCAGTAATGTTTTCTATGAAGTCTGCAGGAAGCCCCTCACTGACACGGTTAATTGTGGGTTCAGGCAAGGCAATTGGAATTTAGGGACACGAGTCTGCACGCTGCACGAATGGCTACGTCTGGGAATTTAAACTCAGTTGATGGATTTTGGAGACATCTGAGGCACAGAGGAATATGATATATCAGGCTTTGGATACACAAAATACCCTTGTTAGAGGATCAAGTTAGTGTTGTATTTGTGTGGGTATTTGCTCATTGCTTATTTGATCTTTTATTGGATGTTTGGATTGGCCTGATCGTGTGTATTCAATGTTTGAAAAGCAACGATAAAGCAACGATTTGTGAAAGTGACCTCAAATAACCTTTTCTCCTCCCTTCAGTATAAACTGCCTGATGCTTCACTGCTGGCTCATACAAGGAGACTTTATCTGCACAGGAGGGGGGGCATGGGCAGATCAATTACCCCAGGAAGTGTGGGGTAAAACCTCCAGAGCTCATGATAAACTCATAAATACACACATTAAATTTAACTACAGAGTTTTAACATCACGAAACCATCCTTAAACCCAAATCTGAATAAATCAGTTTATCTTCATTGACATTACAAGTCCTTTACACTTTCAATTTAAATGTCACACACGTGTCAGATGAATGTAGTAAACCCTGTCCTGCTGGATTTGTTACACAATAAACTTAAAAAACAGTTGAGTTAAAAGCCTCATCATCAAAAAGGTGTGCCATGCTAACATGCTAACCTTTTAGCCACCTCTCATCTGATAACGTAGCTGGGATTGACATGTCAGCAGGAGGTTAAGGGTTAATGGGACAACCAAATAACACCGTTTAAAAAACATGACATCC
This sequence comes from Symphodus melops, assembly GCF_947650265.1. Classification (NCBI taxonomy): domain Eukaryota; kingdom Metazoa; phylum Chordata; class Actinopteri; order Labriformes; family Labridae; genus Symphodus; species Symphodus melops. The sequence goes on along the minus strand of NC_136698.1, from coordinate 2,310,498 downwards.
TAGCTTTAGGTTTCATTTTTGACTTGTTTGTTAAAAGTGTTTAAATGACGTAGGTGTCCAAACAGCAGCGTTAGCATTAGCATTAGCTTGCCCCCCATTCAGCTTGTGTTAGCCGGTTGCTAACCTCGGCTAACACAAGCTGTGAAACACTGAATATTCATTCATTTAACAAAATATGTCGTTTAAATAAATCCCAGCAGCCATCTTCAGGGTGAAACAAAGGCTGTCAGTCAGCGTCAAAGTTACTTACTGCTGTTTTATTGGTCCTGTCGGTGTGAAAGCAGGCCGGTGGATGAAACGTGCTTCAGTGAGGAAGCAAGGAGGAAGGAAGCAAGGAGGAAGGAAGCAAGGAGGGAGGAATCAAGGAGGAGGAGGTGAGGAGATCTTCAGAGGGAATGGGGGAGGGGGAGTTATGAATAAGTAATGCTGCCTGGAGCTTCATGTTGAACCCCATTCATTGTTGACTCTCAGTGATGAAGGGAGAATCAGTTTTGTGAGCTATGACCTCCAGGGGTCATTCATCACACTAATAAGAACATGATGTAACTGTATGTGTTTTTTTCTTTTCTTCAACCTTTGCCCTGTATAGTCACAAGCTTCACTCTTTATGATAGCTTTCTCTGCTGATGCTGTAAAACTTGTATTTCCTCACCTGCTGTGACGCAGGAAAGACTTTGGGCCTGTCATTATTCTGAGGCTCCTACTTTGAATCAGTCAGCATTGCAAAGAGATCTGTCGGAGTAATCTTTGCAGCTCCAAGTGCAGATGGGTCTGTCACAATTTAATAAAGATATTTACTTTGGAACCTAGAACGAAGGAAGCACAGATATCCTCCTAATTAATGTAATTAATTAACTACATTTCCTAATGTTTGAGGTCATTTCTTTAGGGGATTTAAAAAGCCTCTAAAAGCCTTAAAAACAGCTCAAGTTTCGTCATAGAGTATTTAAATGTGTAAAATAAATGTTTTTTTCATCAAGTCAATGTACATGTATTTAACAGAGAGACAGCTGGATGAAAGCTATTTGCATCGGTTGTTAAATATTGAATTGTGTAAACAAACTCTAGAAATCACATTTTGTTTTGTGAAGATAAGGAAAAGTTTTAATTAAAGCCCTACATCAAGTGACCTTATAGGGGGCTATTTTATTGCAGATATGCGCCGATATTTCTAGATAAATTCACCAATCAGATCACATTTCGTTTGAGTATCCTTGAATTAAACTAGCAGCTGTCTTTCTGGCTGCCACCAGCAGAGGGCGCTATATGAATTACAACCAGCACCATCAGGCTCCAGAGGGTGAAGCGGTGACGCACACACACGCACTGTTACTTTCTAGTTGTGTGACGATCCTGTGTTTCATTGTTAGATGATCTGATAATAATTTTAACATTTAGTTGTTACGTTTCTTTATGGGGTTTTTTTGTAACCAAAAGTCAAAAAAAAAAGCAACAAATACTCAGGATGGAGAAGCTTGAACCAGAACAGGTTTGTCTCTTTGCTTGACGATTAAAATCCATAACAGAACTTTTGCAAATCCATCAAAGAGATTTCCTTTCTCTGCTTGGAAAACATGTATTTTTTCTTGCTTGTACTTGAAATCGCTGCATCGACTGTAGTTGACGTCTAAATGTAAAATCTCAAAACTCGACTTCACTCCAACAAAAAGGAAGGCGATTCACAAAGAAAGATGGATCATTTAAGACTTTATGAAAACTCAGTCTACACACTTGGCATTGAGGATTCAGTCAAAGTCCAGATGATAAAATCTTTGAGAGCGGCTGCACAACCGCCCCGCTTTCATTCCCCCTCACCATGACATGAAAATATTCAACCAATCCAGTCTACTAAGGCATTCAATCCAATTAGAGGTTTTCAAAGTTGCTTTTTGGTCTGACTGATTCTTTGTCCAAAGGTTTCATGAGTCTCGTGCGTCCATGTTTCCACTGTATTCGAAGGCACAGGCTAACATGGCCTTCACTAAACATGACACATATACTGTGTGCTTTATATTGTAATGAAGATATCCATAACTATGTGTACATGACACGTGGGAGACATGTTTGTGTATGAACACTTGAACAGAAAAGTAGCCATTTATTCAAATAAATTAAAGGTCATCATCTAACACTCAACCTGTCTGTGTGAAAGAGAAGTTTAAGCCAACATGTTCTTGTTTGCTCACGAGTAATCTATGAGGGCTAAAGTATGAAAAAGAAGAATGAACTGAACTTGTCTGAGGGGGAAACGGCTCCTCTTTTTTTTGTCTTTGTGTTCCACGCTGATTGAATCCAGAGTTGAGTTCGTTGAAAGGTTTCTTTTGAGTCCATTGAGCGATAAAGGTCATTTTTTGCAGCCTGACTTCCGGCCGAACTCCCTGGCTCTCTCGGTGGCAGACTCCACGGCGCTCATGGTGGTCGCCCTCAGTCCGCCCTGCTCCAGCGTGTGAAGCCCGTAGATGGTTGTTCCCCCCGGGGTGCAGACCTCAGAGCGGAGCTGAGCAGGATGCTTCCCCGATTCCCGTAGCACTCTCCCTGCACCCTGGAAAAGACCGGCACATGAACTAAATACTCACAGGAGGGTTCACACGTGGCTCGACTTTAAAACTGGCCCGGACGCAGGATCGACAGAGTGCGAGCCTGCACGTCCCGCTTTCCTGCTCAGGCCAGTTAGACACACTCAAGTGTTGTGTCAGTAATTCTTTTAAGATCTTTTAAGATCCTGGCTTTAATAACTTCTACAGCATCCTGCATTCTGATATGATTCTCTCAGGATTTGTTTTACAGAAAGAGGCTGTAGACAGAGGAGTGATTGATCGGAGCTTCTCATCGTGCTGTCCATTAAACGCTGCATCATGTTGGTCGTGTTTTTTGTGTCTTCTTGTGATTATCTGCACGCAGGTTTTTGTCTCGTCTGTTATCTTCTCACCTCTTTTATTTTCTGTCTTAAAGCCAAAATGTTTCCACACCTCCGATTTAACAGACGATGGAGTGTCGCTCCACTCACCTCGTTATTGAGATTCATTTTTCAGAGTCCCGATGTGAGCGATCGATTTACCCCGATTTAATCTGTCCATCTCTAATCCTGGTAAAGATGTAAACTTATTTAACTTTAAGAGAGTGAAGTGCAGGGAGGAGGACTGTGGGAGTTTCTGACACAGAGAGAGGCGATCACACAAACTATGAGAGCTCTATCACAGCCTCATTCATATCAACTACATGAAGTCGGCTCCTGAAGTTACCAGCATGGATGAGAAAATAAATAGAATATGTCATTTAAAGAAGGCAATGAATTAGAAAAAGTTGTTCATTAAATAATTCTCAGTAAATTGTTGACGTTATATTTGGAGAGTAGTGTTCCCGTCTCCGTCGTTTTAAAGGTCGGTTAAACCTGATGTTTGGTTCATATATGGAGCTGACACAGACAGATGTAAGAGCGCAGACAATAAAACCTCAGCAGGGTGAAGTGAGAACTGACCAAAATAGTCTGAGATGCGATTCTGTGAGCAAGAACACCCGGCATGCCCATTTTAACAGCTCCTTCAGCCAGCGCCTCAGCAAACAGATAGACCTGCAGGGAGAGAGAGAAGGAGAGAGAGAGAGAGAGAGACAGAGAAAGAGAGAGAGAGAGAGAGAGAGAGAGATGGCATGAGTGACAATCACAAGGGCCCTTTTATTTAAAAAAGTAATCTGATCAGATTATCGCAGCAGGATTGGATCTAATCTCGAAAATGGGGTTGTTCAAAAGAATTAAAAGGATTCTGAAATCAGATTAGATCAGTTAATCCCAGTTTGTTTTCATCGTGATTAAACCTTCAGTGTGTGCTGTGTAAAAACTTCTGAGTAGGATTGGATTAGCTTTGATTAAAAAAGCTGATTACCCTGAGCCCAGCAGAAGAGAGGATTAAAGGTGGATTTTGGGGAAGTTTGCAAGACGAGTGACTTCTTGTCGCTAGCTTTAGCTTCTGACTCTGCACATGCAGAGGATGTGAATGTGTGCGTGAAGAGACAGGTAGGGAAAACTGTCCAATCATTTCATTCCAGCAAAATGGAAAAAAAAATAAAAGAAAATGTGCACGACAGACCTGCGAGAAGCGGCACATGATACTTTGTTTTTCTGTGTTTTCATCGGGCCGTCCACTTCCTGACAGCAGGCGATCATGTTGTGTTTGCGGTCAGAAAGTGAAGGTAATATTTAAAAAAATCAAAAACCTGTTGAAGCCTTGTGCATGTTTTATTTGTTGTGTCATCTTGATGTGCTTTCACACACAGCCGTCTGGAAACAGCATTGGGCTTGTTTGTAACTGACCAGGGTAATTAGGGGCATTGTCCTTAAATTAATTACTTATCCGAATCTCATTAGCAATCAACATTAATTCCTTTGTTTTGATAAAGTCCCATTAGTCCGCCAGCAGTTACAAAATCTTCCCTCTTAACGTATTAAACGATCCTGAAACCCTTACAAAAGCGACTCCGCTCCCGCTCAGTCCAGTGTGGATGTCGATCCAGGCCTCGGGTCCTTCCTCCACCAGACCACAGCGGTGCAGCAAGGTGCGCAGCAGAGCCGCGTCCTCGTCCTTCGCACGGGTCCCGCGGGCAAACAGCAGAGCCCCCTCCTGAAGCACGCACGGGAGGTTTGGCATCAGTCTGATGGCGACGGCGTTGTCTGGCAGGAGCTGCAAAAACAAAAAGGAGACTGTGTCACTGTGGAGCTCCTGTTTACTCAGACGGTCACAGCAGCCTGCAGGCCGGTTCGTCACCTCCTCCAGGGTGGCCAGAGTCACTCCTGCAGCGACAGACACGACGATGTGACGGTCCGTGACGTATTGCGAGACCTCGCTGAGAACTCGGGGAACCAGGTGAGGTTTGACGGCGACAAAAACCACGTCTGAGCCGCAGACCACCTCCACGTTGGAGTGAGTGACTGGGATCCCCAGCTCCTGGAAAACAATCGAGAGGGAGATTACTGACCGACCTGCACGTTGAAACGCTCCCACAACACACTCGCACGTGTAAGACGATCAGCGTGCTCACCTCGTCAAATAAAAAAAAAAACAGGAACTATTGAGGAAAAATAAAAGTCCTTATTCCCTGAGCACAAACTCTACTGGTCCATGCTGCTCCATTGAGAGGATTTACTGCTTCTCTATTTCTCTGTCTCATCTTTAATCCACTACGTATGGATTAACATTTGTTGGTTGTGTAAAACATCACTGAGGGCTGGAGGACATTTTTTATGAGCAGACATATTGGCAACATGCGTTTATATTTGGTCTTCGTCACTGCAACAAATCAGTGCTGATCATCGTCGTATTCACCAAAACGCTCCAACGAAATCACTCGCTGTTGTAGGTTTGTGATTCTGTTGTCATTGAATAACACTCGGAGGATTTGTCGGCGTCTCTGTTGCTATGGTAACTCGTCTTAGATACAGTCTGCAGCGCATTCATTCGGAACAGTGAACAGGCTGTGTCCACATATCAGAAGTTAACGCACGCCCTCGTGACACCTTTCAGCCAATCAGAATCGAGTATTCACACAGACCATGGTGTAATAAGTTCACTTACAATCGTTGATGTATCCAGCTTCACATGCTTTCAATACCTACAATTATTATTGTTCCATATTTCTCAGAGTATCAAACGTTTCATTTGAGTTATTGTTCTTCCTATCATTGTTCAAACTCTTAAAGAGACAGTCGACCAGCTGAAGATTTTAAACTACAGGACATTTGATTTGGGGAGCCAGCAGCAGTAAGAAGCTAACCCACACTTAGAGAGAGAGAGAGAGAGAGAGAGAGAGAGAGAGACATGCAAACGGCTCTCTCTACTCAGACTACGAAGGAGACGTGCAGCACAGTGCAGGGTTAGAGGTTAAACATGCCTTCATAAGATCTTATAAACAGTAACTATGTTCCTAGCAGAACTTTAAAGTGTCCTGCAACCCAGTCTGTCTAAATGACAACAGAAGAGGTTCGCAGTAGCCTCATGCTAAGTGTGTGCATGTCACTCCTCTCTCTCTCTCTCTCTGATCTGGGAATCTATCCACTGTCAGATCTTTAAAACAAAGACATAAAAAGAAGTAAATACCTGAAAGCGTCCGAGGTTCCTGACGGAGGGAGCGCTCACTCTGATGTTTAAAGGGAGAACATTTCCTGTTAGGGAACACAGCAAGCTGTTAATGAACACCTCCAAGCTCTCCCGCTGTTCCAGAGACTCTTCACTGGCTCACCAGACAAGACGCCCTTAGCGATGCCGAACGCCATGTTCCCCGCACCGATGAAGCCGATCTTCAGCTGCGTGTCCATCTCAGGGTCCATTTTGATCTGGGGGGGGGGGGGGGGAGGAGGAGACGTGAGAGTTAAACATCGACAGCAGCACACAGTTATTAAAGTTTAACCACCACCTTAAAAATCACAGGACGACACAAAACTGTTCATGACCCGTTTCCACGGTGACCACATGAACATCACCAGTGTGTTATAAATTTTTTTTAAAAAGACGTGAACACAGCTGCGTTAATTAAAAAAAGACGATTATTTAGAACATGTTTCGATCATCTGTAAAGTTTTACAGGAAAAGACGGCCTTTAAGAATCTCTCAGACGGGAGGGTTGGTTCGCGCGAGCAGTTTTCTAACAGCGTGCACGCTCTCAGAGGGCTTTCACACTTGCAGAAAACTCTTGCATCTGTGAACGCAAACAGCTGAATTTTTCACTCGGAGTTTCCCTAGTATTTTTCCTGCTGCACGTCCCAGTGACTTGATGTGAGAACACAGCAGGAAGTTCTCCGGAGAATTCACCTCCAGCCAACCGGAGAGGGGAGTGACGTTTACAGTCGGTGCAGTCAACTGTCTGCACGGGATTTCTACGATCTCTGTGCATGTGATCACGATCTCCAGTACGTCCGGAGGCAATCCGTCTGAAATGATTCAGATAATTTCAGGAGGGAAAACATCTCTCGTCTCTTTTGTCTCCAGGAAAGCAGAAACATGTACAAACTGAAAATGCTACTTTGTGTTGAATAGAGCTAAAGTTAAAAAAACAGCCAAATGAATGTGAAGAATAACTTCTGATTTCAAAAACAAACAGCTAAGGCTAAAAAAGAGGAGACTTGTTTACTTCTTTATTGCTGCCGATGGTTCGATTTGTGGAAAATGTGTTAAATGGAAAAGACTGAAAACAAGAATTTACTACGCCTAATCCTGCGTCTGAACGTTGACGGCGCTGCAGAAGATATGAACGGTCTTCACTGTGGGACGTGAGTTTTATCACTGCCAGTGAAATGTGAGATTTTGGGGACAAAGAGATGCATTGTGACTTTCGACTAGTTTCACATGTAAGCAACAGACCGGATTACTGGGAGAAACCAGGTTAAAGCAGAAAAGTTGCTGAGTAATCAGATTTCTCCCTCGTCCTCCTCCTTCATACGTCGCTGCTGCCACAGCCTCGCGTCCCCGTCTACGGCGTTTCAAACTTAAGCCTCAAAGACTTTACAGGGCTGAAAGAGCGGGTTTCTGCAGCACAGGAAACCTAATCTGATTTAGCCGGCGAGCGTGTAACCTGATTATGCTTCAGCAGGGAGGTGGCTGCTAAAGCTGGGGGTGATCAGATTTATGCTCCACACGGATGTACGATAAACAATGACGACTCATTGTTTGACCTTTTTCTGTAACAAAAATTCGCCTCAAAGTGCTTCTTTCGACGTGAAAAAAGCAATCATCGTAATTTATGTAATAAATCGACCAATCAGGGGAGAGTGGGAACAAGACAGAAACCTCTGGATGCGAAGGGATTAAAATACTTCGGCTTTTGTATCGTAGTAATTCGGACCCAGCACATAAGGTCGATAAGGTCAAACTAATGCAGCTTTACTCGACTGCCCAGCAATAAATTCCACTCTCTCATGACCTTGAGGATATTTAATACCATGACCCTGTACTCACATTTTTTTTAAAATAAATCTATAAGCCTTCAAAACGACCGTGACGCTGAACCAACCTCTCTTTTAAAATCTAAGCATTAAAACATCCTGAATGTAGGATGAAGTGAAGGACTGCTGTATCTGGGATTTTTTGATTTTTGCAAGTTTGAACCTGCAGAAATGTTCACGCACAGTTTGGATGAATCTGGAAACACACGAAGGAAATGCAAACCACAGTTATGATCTGAAGACAGACTTCAGGAAGAGGATCAGAGCCAGGCACGAGTAACACTTCACGATTATTATTCAACTTCAAGGATAATGTAGAGAAAGAAGTTCAACTGTTGAGGAAAAATCTGGAGAATACAATTTAAATACAAAATTGAGAAAGAAGTCAGTGTCTCAAATTGTAATTCCTTTTTTTTTTTTTTTTTGCATTTTGACTTTTTTTTTTAATTTTGCAAAATTTTTTGCCAAAATATCAATTTTATCTTCGACACCTCAACTTATTTCTCAAACTGTTAACTTTCATTTCACAATGCTGTCTTTTCTCAATTTTTTTATTTATTTTTTTTAAATATTGATTTGAATTTCGACTTTCGGATTTTAATTTCGATATTTTCACTCCTCTCAAATTTTGGACTTTTTTTTCTTTTTTCAGTTCGTCTTTTTTTTCTTGATATATCAATTTGAATTTACACATATCCACATAAATCTTATGTTGACCTTTTTCTCGACTTGTCAATTTCGTCCTTGACATTTTGACTTTTTTCCCCACCACTTTGAAACTTTCTGTTTAGTCGCCTTTTAACGCAACATTTGGACTTTCTTAAAAATGTCTTATTCACAATTTTTTTTGCCAACATATCAATTTTATTTTCAACGTCAATCTCAACTTTCATTTCAAAACGTTGTCCTTTCTTAACTTTTTGACTTTTTTCTAAAAATATTGATTTCCATTTCGACATTTAGATTTTAATTTCAACATTTTCACTGTTGCCAAATTTTGGACTTTTTTTCTCAAAATTTCTTTTTTCAGTTCAACTTTTTTTTCTTGAATTTACCACATATGGGTTGTGTATTGTAACTAATGTCTTGCGTCCTGCATGTCTTGTATGCTTCTACTGGATGCCTTGAATTTCCCTCGGTATCAATAAATGATCTATCTATCTATCTATCGACATGTTGACCTTTTTCTCGACTTTCTATTTCGTCCTTGATATGACTGTTTTTCGCAGCACTTCGAGACTTTTCGCAAAACTTTATTCTCAACATTTCGACATTTTTCTCGAGGTGCGGTACGAAAAATAAAGTCTCCCTCCTGTCATCATGCATGTCTCATGTCTGGCCCAAATCGTCTTCCGTACAAATGACATGGCACCCACGGTGTTACCCCTACAATTAAATCCAGATTCAGGCTCTGGTTCGCGTTATCCGCGCAGGGCTGCGGCCAGTGCAGCATCGACGCGTCTCCATCCGACTCCTCGGTCCCTTCATCGTTCCTGTCCGAGTGCAGTCCGGCTTGGACCAGGGGGTGCCTGGACTCCATGATATCTACCATCGTCTTCTCATACCTCCACCAGCCTTGGATCTTGGTCGGCGCGGAGGAGTTGGGCTCTCTCTTGCGCTTGTAGTACGCGCTCTTGAGGAGTTTCCATCGGAACTTGAGCTGGTCCACGGACCTCTGGTACCCGGCCGCCGTCATCCTCCTGTGCGCCACTTTGAAGATCTTCGCGTTCCTCACCTTCCTGCCGTCCAGACACTTCTCCATGTCGAGCTCTTTGAGGATCTCCAGGAACAGCTCCGTCTCCTTCACGTCCCAGTTCTGCTTCTTGATGCCGGGGTCTTCCATTGCTATGGCAACGCAGCCTCACCTCACACACGCTCGTGACAGCAGCGAGTCCGACTGTGCGCACACACACACGGCTAGGATGCTAATTCGATGCTAGCATGTTTGCACAAACCTGGGCCGTAACTAATGGAAAAAACGCGCACGCACAAAATCACAGAAGCGTCCAACTTTAAAAACAGCCGGATTTGTTACCCTGCTGCTGCTGCTGAATCCAGCTAGACACAGCCGGAACATAATCCACCACGGATGAGATTAGAAACAGAACGCACGTGCAAGTGTGGTTGCTGACTGGACAACCATAAAATAACACGGAGTTAAAAAAAAACCCAAACCGGACAAGGCTGCTTGATTGCAGGACGTGTATTCACCTGGTGCTCCTCCAGATTATCTGATGCAGTCCGACAGCTCAATGTGAAGTTTTGATTCAGTCTGTCTGTGAGTTCGGGATCACCCGGAGAGTCCAGCAGAGGGTCCAGAGAAGGAACCGGCGGCTGTGTTGTTGTTTCTCGTATCCGCTGTTCGCTTCGTTCCGGCCGGGCGGTGCAGTCAGCAGCACGCACGCACACACACACACGTGTGTCCCCGCCCCCTTTGTTCTACCAGACCAGTGGTATATAAAACAAGCACATCTTCATGGTACGTGGATGTTAAAAAAAAATAAAAAAAATGCGAGTGTTCCGATTGGCTGCGTCCTCGTCGTTCAGGGCGGAGACGTGGTGACGCACGGGATTTAGCTGTCATTCAAATCAGCTGTGAGGCCGAGCTGCGAGGAGCTTCCTGCGGAATCACCAGAACAGGTAGGTGAGCTGGTGAGAGTTATACATGCGTGTGCATCATTCAGAGGATTGCTTGCTTACAATGTTTTCTGAATGTGATGCACTCTCTCTCCTGGCTGTTTTTTTTCTTCTGCAAGTTTACAAGAAGCATGCATGATACTTTTATGCTTTTACTTCCAGTGACATCAATTAGACAATGTTTCCTCTTTAATCCCTGTAAAACATGCATGAAGTAATTCTGTGTATTTTTATTTAAAAGATGCTTCAGTATATACAGTGTATATATACTGTGAGTAGGAGCGCTGGTGCAGCAGAGCAGACATGCCTGGGCAAGCCTCAATGTGCTCCTCTCCCTCCCCCCAAAAAAACAAACTAACATGAGTGAATGAAGTTGTGATTAGTTGCTTTTAGTTACACAAACGCTGCACGTACAAGGCGCCAGAAATGCACGTGTGTAAGAAACATCCAGATTAGAATAGTGTGTGTACATTTTCAATTAATCAATCAAACCGATCACTCTGTGCCTTTGTTGTTGTTTTTGTCGCCATCTAGTGGTGTATGTAGCAGATGCACCCTTTACACGTCAGGTCATTTGTTGCGTGGGATAATTATATAGAGTGACTGTTTTGATGTTGTTGGTAAACATCAGGAAAAAAATTGTTTTTGGGGGAAAGTATTTAAAGCAGGACACATACTATGTAGGTCCATCTCTAAGGACCTCATAGTACGTGTCCAAGCCCAGATCCAGGACCAGGTGGAGATGAGACTTTTTTCAAACGTCCAACACTTGTCTCTTAACCACTTTTAGTATTTAAGACTGACTTCATCTCTAAACGGTGAAACTGACGTGTAACTTTAGTCTCTAAGCAGCAAAATGTCTGAATAGTGGAGGGAAATATTGAATGTATTTTGCTGTTTTTGATGTGTAAAAAAAGATTCTGATTTCTTCTGTTATTATTTTTTACAGTTATGGGTCATCTCCTGATCCGTCAGCTGTGCTTCCTGCTGGTCAGCTTGCTGCTCTGTCAGTGTCCGGCTGTCAGCGGTCTGTTTGAATGGATGAGGCAGACGGAGGCTCCTTCAAAAGCAGCAGCAGCATCTCCTCCTCCAGTCGCTCCGGCGCTGCTTGCAAAAGATGCTCAGTTCGAGTTGGGCACTGCAGACGAGAAGTTTTTGGCTGAGGCAAAACACATGGAGATCAGCCCGTTAGACAGCTGCCATTACAGGGTGAAATTCAGCTTCTTATCCTGACGTGAAGATTTCATTTCCTTTTCACTAATGGAAAGGTTTTTTTGTCAAAGCTGAAAGTCTTTTCATTTTGGTGAGATGTCTTGGGCCTACAAATAAAAAGAAGAGTACTAACATTGTAAAGGCTTTTCTTTGACGGACACTTCCTCTTAATCATTGCAGACGTCTTAGCAGGTTCACCAGTACTGACTTGAATTTATCATGTGAATAAAGCTCTGTACTTTTTTTTTTTCTTGTGCAGGTTGTTGCCCGACTGAAGGCGAGCTGTGACGGTCTCTCAGAGGAGCAGCTTGCAAAACTCGGTGTTGTGCTATTCAACTGCCAGGCAGAGAGTGAGGGACGCCAAACCTACCCGTGTACAGACGAAATGGTAAACATTTGTTTTGTAAAGGAAGTCCTATATATATATATATATATATATATATTTAAAGTTGTCCTTGTGATGTTCCAGACTTTAAAAGAGTGCACAGCAGACATGGATTCAGACACATGGAACGCCTACCACATAGTGAGCAACAGAGCGCGCTCGGTGTGCTACGCTACTCGACAGCAGCTCTTCAGACGCAGAGCGGAGCACACTGTCAACGCCCTCATCTCCACCGCCACCAACCAACTGGACGCAATGAAGGACCTGAAGGTGGAGTTTCACCTTCCTCTCAAAGTGTGCCGTTAAGCATGAGACGCTTTTGATAACGTGGCGTGGTTTCTAACAGGAGGGCCAGCTGCAGCTGAAGGAGCTGACCGCGGCCTCCCTGAACAAGCTGCTGGACGGTCACGGCGCCCTGCGGGAACAACAGGGGAAACTGCACGAGGGTCAGGAGCAGATGGAGAGCTCACTGAGGAACAACCTGGAGCGTCTGGGTCAGGAGAAAGCTCTCATCGCCTCGGGACAAGAACTGGTGGCCCGGCTCATTCACGGCATCACGGAGAAAATGGGTGAGAGCGTCACGTGGTCGTATTCACCGTCCTGTGTCTCGAATAAAACAGAATTCAGTTCCTTAATTTTGATCCTTCCAAGAGACCTTTGCAATCTGCTGGAATTCAAGATTTAAAACTAACTGAATATCGTAGCGTTTGAAATGATCCCCTTCATCCTGTCGCCCTCTGTAGAAAATGTGAGCGAGCATTTGCAGATCCAGGGCTCAGAGGTGCAGGACAACCACAACGCCATCGTCAAAGACCTCACAGACGTCCGACACCAAGCTCAAGACATCTACCAGAAAATAGGTGCTCCACTCAAACCGAGCTTTATCGAAAATGAACGGCAGGGTTTTAAAACGACTGCTGTTCTTTCTTTGGTTTTCTTCATTCCTGTGTATCCATGTCCAATCAGATCACAGCATGTCAGAGTTCCTGCAGTACCAGGACCAGACCTCCCAGTACTACACAGACCTGATGAACAAACTGGAGCGCATGAACAGCACACTGGGATTCCTGCTGCACTACCTGGACAACATGCAGAGCCGCATCGAGGAGAGGCTCCACATGATCCAGGGTTACCTCGGCTGGGCAGGTGAGAGTCTGCAGTGAAGAAACGAGAGATGTCCAGTCATTTACTCAAACTGTGTAGAGGATTATCCCAGCACGATTTTTCATTCTGTTCATGCAGGAACCGACCTTTCCAACAAAGCAGTCCTTTAAAACGCAATTTTCATTAAATGATCTTTAGCGGTAAACGACAAACAGACGGACAGAATATGTTGTGGTGACGAACCCCACAGTGAAATATTTGGATGATCAGATCTTCTTCTGCAGCCTCGGGGTGAGACGTCCTGATGAAGAGCTGTTCTTGTTCTTCTTGGTTTCCCAGGTTTGAGCCTGACAGCCATGTGGACGTGTGTGGCACACACCGGATACTTTGTACTGTGCGCCGTCCTCCTGACATTCCTGCGTTGTCCTGCTTTCTCCCGAGCCGTGCTGCTGCTCATCGTCCCTTTGAACGCCGTGGCCGAGGTCAACCAGCAGCCGGCGTTGGATCTGACCGGCCTCAGCCTGCTGCTGCTCACGCTCTCTCTGGGTACAAACTCAAAAAAGTGCACAAATGTTGCCTCGCATGTTTGTTTTTTCTGGATTTGTCAGGACTTTTTTTTTCTTTTTCTTTCTTCTTCTTCTTGCGTTTAGGTCACTGGTTTGTGAAGCGGTTGTTCGCCTGTTTCCAGTCCGAAGGAAGGCCGGCCGCTCCTCTTCCTCTCGCACCCTGCGACATGGTGAAACCACAGAAGCAGCTGATCTCATTTCCACCGTCCTCCACACCAGAGAAGTGAGCCTTACTTTCATTACTGTAGAACCTGGGCATTTAAAGGTCACATATTCTCCTCCTTTCCAACCAGTTTAAAAAAAAGTCTCAGGGGTCACCAAAACATGTGAAGTTTCTAGTTCTAGATCCCCCCCCCCCCCCCCGATCCTGTATTTGATCGTTGCCTTACAACAGTCCTGTTATCTCCTCCAGAGACGTGAAAGATGGCTTCATGGAACAAGACGACTTAATGAATCAGGACAGCTTCATATCAGGTATGAAGTCCAAACTTTGAATTTTATAACAGTTTATTTACAAATGATTCCCTCAAATATATTTGGATGCCATAGTGGACTCGGTCTCTCACTCGTGTTTTTTTTGTGTCCAGGCGCCCTCGGCATATCAGCGGTGTCCCCTCCTCACAGGAAGCCAGCGCCAGGCTCCAGATTCACGCCGATTATTGGCACACCCAATCACTCGACTCCCAGACTCGGCCCACAGCTGCTTCTTTCAGGGGTGAGCAGAAAAAATCAAACCGGGGACGAAAGATGAGAGGGTTTTTAAAAAGACTAATTTAATTAGTGGGTTTGTTTTTCTAGGCTCTGGTCGACAGTATCCCCCTGAGGAACTTTGACGGTTTTGACGCAGGGAACGACTCGCGGGATTTTGGGAACGACTCTCGGAGTGCGAGTCCAGCTCCGTCGATGGTCAGCAACAGGTCCGGCTTTGACACCTTGATCACATTTCGAACACGAAACAATTAGAGGCAGTTCGTTGTCGTTAAAGTTTAGTTTCTCTCTCTCTTTCCTGGAGCAGCTCGCTGTCGGGCCGTCAGCTGTGCAACGGCATCACCAAAACAGGAAAAGCGTGCAAGAAGAGAGCCGTGCCAGGACTGGAGTTCTGCAGAGTCCACGAGGGGGGGCTCACCTCGTATGTTCAGTCCTGATGTCCTCACAGATTTGTGCTATTATTTGGGAGAGGGGTTTTTATTTGCTACCTGTGCGTGTTTCCTTTTAACATGAAGTTGCTCTTAAGCACTACATTTGAAATATTTGCATATACTTGTTTTTAACCACGTATTTTTTAAGTTAATAAATTATTTCTTTATGATTTTAAAAAAGCTGCGTACAATCATTGTGTTGATATTTTTACAAGGTTACATTTTCGTTTGAAGGGTTGAGTATTTCATGCATCATTCAGAAGAGGAAATGACTCTAACATGGCAGAGATACCAGAGGAAGATTTAAATGTGATTTGTTTTGTGCTGGTCAGCAGGTCAGGGGAAACCTCTTTACAAGCTTTGCAGCTGTCTCTTTAAATACAGAGCTCTTTGGGGGAGCTGTTGTTAACTGTTTTCATGGCAGGTGACGAGTCTTTTTAGTGAGTAACCTTATTTTTATGAAGCACTGTTAAGACCAAACATACCAGAGTCCTCCGAGACCATAGATATGACCTCGTCATCCTGTGTGCAGCAGGCTTCACTCTCTCTACACTTTAACAGCAGGGAGGTACCAGTAATACAAAAAATGGAACTACAAATGAATTGAAAGTTATTAGTTTTTTTTAAAGGCAGCACCTTCCATGAAGCAAACGTCACTCAGTGCTTCACAAGAACAGACAAAGAAATAAAGACATTAAATTCAGGCTGGTGTTTCTTCTACTGTAAGGAGAGGAGCTGACCGAACTCTTCCTCCTCTACAGGAGCCCTGAAGAATCTGGATTCAACAACGCTGTATGAAAAACTACCCTGTGCTTTTTTAAATTGCTGTTTGATGATGGCAAAAACTTCATTTCATGTGTAAGAGTGAAGATTGTTCTGTGCATACTGGTACATTCTGGAGCTTAGAAGAAAGCGACATGTCTGCACTGATTTTTGGTAAAGCTGTTTCCGCTGGGGGCTAAAGAAGAATACTATTATTCTGCGGCCAGTACGTAAGGGTTATATTTTGTCTTTCCTTCTAATGGGTGTGCAGGTGTGACCTCTAGAGTAAGAGCACTTTGCAAAGACTGAAAATGCTACACAAGCTGAAGTTCATTTACCATGAAATACTGAAACCCAGAGGCAGAGAGTAGTCCTCCAGGCGGGCGGCGAGAATCGGCCCTGTGGCTTCTCTCCTTCACGTCATTCCCCACTCTCTCTCTCTCTCAGCCCGATTTCTGATCTCTTCAATTAAAGCAGAAAAAACCTGCAAAATCCCCCCAGAACATAAAGACTTCACCTCTAACACTGTGTACAGTTCACGAGTAAATCCAACACACATCACTTGTATAAAATATGTATTTAATTGGTGGCAATATATTGAGTTTAAAAACAACATCCACGCCACCAGTTAACCAAACGTACCATAAATCTTTCTTTTCTTTAAATAAAGTCAAACCTTCCCAAATTATTCCAACATAAAAGGATCTTTAGAAATGAAATGTAAAACAACCGGAGCAGACGAACTCTTCTAGTGCCAGCACTTCATTTAAAGTAGAGCATTCGATTAAAACTGGAAACTTGTCTCACTACTCAGAGTGGAAAGTTCTCCACGCAGGTAGAAAAATACAAAGCCCAGAATGACATAACTCATTAAAACACTTCTTCTAAAACAAAAAGTACAGTTAGTGTTCTGACTTCAGAGTGAGATGTCTGAGGGATCACACAGAGCAGTCTGACTTCATTCAGTAACAGTCATGGAGCCCGTGCAGACGAATGTTTCTCTTCTCTCCTCGACAGACTTCCAGCCGAGCTCGATTGTCAGGCGCTTCACTTCCTCGCTGAGTCATAGTTTGCGACAAACCAATCACAGGTCTCCTTTAAAGCTGGAATGAGATGTAATGAAAACACTCAATTATCATCACACGTTTTTTTAAATACACGCACTGCTGACGTCAGAATAACCCGTCTGATCCCACCTTGATTGAAGGGTGTGAAGGTGAAGTCTGGCAGGTAGCGGCACAGCTTTGCATTGCTCGCCGTCTTCTTGAACTGGCCGTCCGCTTTACTCGTATCAAACTGAACAAACGACAGTCAAGGAAGCTAAGTGGCACTCTCAAGATGATGAGAAATGTTTTATAAATACTGTAATAATGATGGCATGGAAAAGAGCTCCTGCAGCCACATGTCCGATGTGTCCTCTTTCCAGACAGTGTCTCAGTCAGTTTGTCTGATTGAAGTTCTGAATACGTCTCATTTAAAAGGATACAACCACTTCTCCTCTGAAGTCCAGAGCTTCAACCACAGCTTCTGCCGCTTCCTTTATTGAGACTTCATCTTCCTCTCCAACTGCAGACCAGCAGACGTGACAGTGGCATCATGTTTTAATTTGATTCAGCTTCTTTTACTTAAAATTTTAAAAAAAAAAACATGCTGTGTTTGAGGACTCACCGGAGAGAATGACTGGGTCCACTTCTGGATAATCTCTCAGGACCCACAGGAAGAGACGGGCCAGGTCCAGAGAGTAAATGAACTGTCTTCTGGGAGTGCCCGAGCCCCAGACCACCAGGGGCTTCCCCTCTTCTACCAGCACACATAAAACACAGGATTAATACGGATTTATACAGAACATGGACACAAAACATTGTTACAATCTTTTTGAACTTGAACCAAAGGTAGACAGGCTGTTAAAGGTGAATAAATGTGGGAGGAAAACCCGTCATATCCCTCTGAGGACTACCGAAGTAGAAGGTTAAAGAACAAGAATATGAGAACAGTGAAAGTGCCCTTTTCTTTTTTTGAGGAACTAAATGCACGTTGAGTTCGACCACAGGAACTTTCCCCCGGAGCCTTTTGAGAAACTATATGTGCATTTCAGCTACAGGAACCAGGCTCTTAATTTAGACCTGGGCTACAATATTAAACCCTAAATAAGACCATGCGAGTGGGGGTTGTACTTTCCAAAGGTAAAAGGGAGTGAATGTCTCTGATTGGTCAGGCACAGCTGGGTGTTAGATCACCCGACGTGTTTAAAGGGCGACAGCTGCAAGCCCAAAGCTTTGTTCCCACCTTTATCTGGACTGTTACAATTATGAAAAGGTGCAAAACACACCAGGCTAAACATGACTGAAAGAACACGTGTTAGATTCCACTCATGAATATCCAAATAAGATACCGTTTTTACTTTTATGTCCTTCAATGGTAACGACACAACTCAATCTTTCTTCAAAAAAAAAAAAAGACATTTTGTCAGATAATGAGACTTACTTTGGGCGATGTAAGCTTTGTGTATGAGGCCTGGCAGCACGTGGCCGTCCTCAATGCTGAAGTTGTCGTGAGGTCCAAACACATTTGTGGGAATCACAGCCGTGTAGCAGCGCCCGTGCTGCTGGAAATAAGCCCTGCAAAACCCAACACAGTTCAACACACAATCATTACTCATGGCATCGTGTCAGTTCAACAAACACGTTACAAGAGAAGACTTCTCACCTGTTAGCAACGTCAATCATTCTCTTTGCATAGGCATATCCAAAGTTAGAATCATGAGGCGGACCGTTGTGAATCTTGAGAAAGGAGGAAAGTCAGCCACTGTCTACAAACTGCTACGTGCAAACCAACAGACCACAAACTTGTTTACCATGGACTCATCTATCGGGTAGGTGGTCTTATCGGGAAAGATGCAGGTGGAGAGACAGGAAACGACCTTCACCGCTCCAACTTCATGTGCCGCCTGCAGCACGTTATCGTTGATGTAGATGTTGTTTCTCTGGAAGGGACAAAAAACATGCATGAGAAACTTCATGGAAGATAAAAATACAAATTTACATACGCAGATTAATCTTTTTCAAACAAATCAGCAGTGATAACGAAGGTGTAACATCCGCCTACCCAAAAGTCAAGGTTGTATTTCATGTTCTTGAAAAGCCCTCCAACCATAGCAGCCAGGTGAATGACGTGGGTCGGCCGATGTTTTTCAAACGCAGCTCGTGTTTCATCCACGTTCCTGCAGAGAGGAGGTCGCCGTGACAAGAATGAGATCACGTGCGGAGGCTTTTGCAGGAAAAACAAAATCTCGACAGTGAAATGAATTCAAAATAAACTGAACATATGTGGACAGATAGAAGAGAAAAGATGCATGCATGCCAGGAGTACTCACATGAGGTTGGCATCTTTTGAGGAGAGGAAGATCCATTCTTCCCCCTCCTTGGCTCCCCCCTCCTCTCGAACCACATGCTGTATGGCTCTGCCCACCAAGCCGGACCCTCCTGTAACCAGAACCCTCAGTGGACCAGTGTGTTCCTCCTGACCGTCCATCTGCAGGGAAGCAAAACACACATGATCCAGTGAGGTGTATAGGTATTAAAACCAGCAGCACATGATGTTAACATGAAGGATTTAAGCACATACATGTGAAGTTATTATGCAACTGGCTACAGGTGGGTGTGTGCAGATGAATTCAGGTGTTTACAGAACTAAAGGTTCAGGTAAATGCCACGTCACACAACATACCTGTATCACAGGTGTATATGGTGTTATTGCTCATGACATTTAAAGAAGCAAAAAAAGCACTATCAGCCAACTATACAGAGTCAAAGTCTCAAAACCACGCTTTAAAAATTAAAGTATCTTGTTCTACAAGCTCACCTTTATACTAACAGTATCCCGATGCAAACCTTTTTCGTTGTTATCTGCGTCCTTTCATTAAAGGTGTCACGGGAGTTTTTGTTACCATGGAATCCAGCCCCGGAAGTTAATGTTAGTTAACTAGCCTGTAAGAAGCGCAACATTCCTAATTTACGCAGTCCAATAAACTAAAACATAACCGTGTAACTATTACAGCAAATTAGCAATATGAAGAGTATTTTCTTTCTTTATAGCGCGCTAGTGTCGTAATTCAACAGTAACTTTGTGCTACACCGATATGCAAAGTGAGTATCCCTCGACCGTTAGCTGAAGAAAGACCGGAGTCAAGATGGAACGTAACAATCTCCTTCCGGTTATACACTTCAAAATAATCTTTTATGAACAAATTATATGGTCGTTCATTGCTCCAAAGACACATAATGAAGTTTGACAATTACTGTTAAAGTTTTAAAAACACGAATAAGCATTAAGATGTAAAGTTTTACAAAGTAACTGGTTTCAACGAAATATTTGGATTCGATATCGTACTTTTATTTTTTGCGATTTGGTGGCAGTCATTGACTTCTCTTGCTACACTGTTTACATCAATCTTTTTTTTTTTCCAATTCATGTAACAATTCATGGCTACATCTGTAACTGGTAGGAATGTAAAAAAAACAAAAAAAAAAAAACAACAACTTTGTTTAAATGTGTAAAACACAGTTTCCTGTGCTGATTCGGTCAAAAGCCCACAACATTGCTCATATCCAATAGCCTACTACATCACTTCTTCTCTTCTTCCCTCTGCGATTTTAAATGTAACTTATATAAGTATCTCCCTGCAAAAAAAATATTGCGTATATTAACATATAGCCTATGTTTGAATTTATAATGCATTTTTGTTAGTGGAGAGAGGGAAAAGTATGTGGGATTTTTGTGTTTACCCTTTTCAGAAGACATTTGCAGATTTCATAGGTAACCACAAGATTATCAAAACATTAAAACAAACAAGTTGTTGTTCACTTTTTTTGTTTCTTTTTGTTATGTAATCATAACTTTGAAATATCATTTCAACCCATCACAGTTTGGGTTTATTCTGTTGTCAAAAAAATAATAGAATACAGCGCTTTCAATCCACTGCACATAAATCACCAGCTTATCCAATGAAAAATGTATCTTATATCAAATTCAGAAATACCTTTCTGTAAACCAAGGTTTGACATTGGCTATGTGTCTAAGACTTTAGCTGCCAGTACAAGACAACTGCAGGAAATTGAACTTCGTTTATAAGCAATGCAAAAGGGATTCCAAAAACCGGGACAGGAAATTGTTTTTCCAAAGAATTGTCCTGGTTTCTTCAGTCACGAAACTTCACCACACTCTTCTTTCCAAGGTCAGCCTATGACAGTTGACAAAAACATAATCCATCCTAAATTTAAGCATAACACTATTTTGTTTTACACCTAAATACTCACCATTTTTTGACACACACAAAAAAAGTACACACAGACTTACATACCCATTACCAGGACCAGCTCAAAATAAGAATGGCAAAAAAGAAAGAAGGCCTTTAACTCCCAAGCAACAATGATAGAGGATGCAAATGGTAGCCAGGATGTCCAATACAAATGCACTGATATGATTAAATGTTGTCTGCAGAGGGCCTGTTCTCGCTGCCTGTCAGGTGCCCAGCCATTTCTTTTGGCGGGCCTGCTTCTTTCAACTAAAAATAGAGTCTACTCTTCAGGAGTCATTTAGGAGCTTGTTTATTAGTTGTTTGAAAAGCTAACTCTATGATTAAAGTGCAAAAATATAAGCTCTACATTTCTTTAATTAAAAAATGTCAACATAAAATAAAAAGAAAGCTGTCACGTCAAAGATTTTGAATTATATTTTATTGGATCAGTCCATCTTTCTCTACTGGTTCGGTCTACTGAGGAGACGAGAACTTGCCGAGGAAGAGGATGGACTTGGTCTTATTGTGCCTGATGAAGAAGAGGAACGGGTGGTCCGCTGTGAAGTGTTCCTGTGGCATAAGCATACAGAACATTGCGATGCCTGCAGTGGCTGCGGCCGCCTCCGTCCCCTCCTCGTTCACATCAATGAAGGCTTTGTGTGCCACCGTAGACAGGAAGAGTCCTCCTTCGCCGTTCATGCCGGACAGATCTGCCTTTGCTGCGGAGAACACGTCTGCCATGCCCAGTTTGGCGAGCGGCTCGTTCAGCTCGTAGTCTTCCTCCAGCTTGAACTTGGGCAGGTGAATGACGACTTCAGTGTTGAAGTCCATGTTTTCCCTGTTGGTCCATTTGTCCAGCTGAGCCTGTGTTAGCGTTTTTTCCAGCTGCAACAAAAAACAACATTTTGTGTTTTTCTTTAATATGCTCGATCATTTTAGGTGAAATTGCTCTTTCATCATCGTCTTTCTTTAACTGCGCTAATGTTTCAGCAAAGTTAGATATCTAAAGTCAGTCAGTGAGATGTTACATTCAAGTATGAGCTCCTAAGCTCTTCTAGGTTCCTGCTGTGTTTATGTCAAACTGATCAAAAGGATGTGATGTCTGATGCTCACTGTGTTTGGGTCATTACAAGGTCATTACAAGCTTTTTAGAGCTTGTTTTCTGAAGACAATGGTGTCTCATCGATTGAATTTAAACCAAATGATGTTTGATAATTAAAAGCCTCCACAAGGACTCTTCAAGACAGGAAACAGATTGAACCAGAAAAATGTCTAGATTTAGTACCTTCAAGAGAGGGTCAGAGCCGTCTGCAGACTCCTCCGGCAGCAGGATGAACATGCTGAGCTCCTCGTCTTCGTATGGCAGCTCCAGGATCTGCAGACCGAGCTCAGGGATGTAGTTGAAGGGCAGCGTCTTCACCTGGTGCATCATCTGGACCGGCTTACTTTCATTCTAAAGCACAAGAAAGACATTAAGGTCAAAAGATCAAGTTAGAAAGTCTTCATCGGTACGGTTATTACGGTACAGGATTTTAAACATCAAAAAACATGAATACCTGTTTCAATACCAAGGAAACAAAAAATATATGTTAAGGCACCTAATATTGGGGAATTGGATATTTTTTAAGTCCCATAAAATCCTGCAGGAAACTGTCTATATAACACAAATATGTTGTTAAAGTGTTGTGCAATTTAGAAAGTGCCCCCTTTTTTTGCTTGCAACCGCTTTGGGTGAAAAAATATACCTACAATAGGTCATGGAGTGAGAAAGCCGAGCCCTTCCAGAGAGGGGGCGTGGTCAAAACACATCTCATTTACATATTTAAAGCTACAGACACAGAAACAGCCTGTTCTGAGCAGGGCTGAAATAAAGGAGTTTATAGACATGATCAAATACAGGATCAGAGTGGATTTACAACAACACACTTCACACACATGTTAAAGAGGAGCTCTGAGACTTATTGAAACTGGTAAAAAAAAAGGAGGAGAATATGTGGCCTTTAAAATAACATAAACCATAATTTTAATACATGGTATGAACATTTTTTGAAGAATTTACAATTTTAAGGTTTGTAGGTTGTTGTATTCAAGTTTATATCTCAAAATCTAAAAAATTCAGCTTTATTTTTCACCTTGTTGACTTTAAAGGGCATCTCCATGGTTTTTTCCACTTTGAATGGGTTCTTCCAGCTCCCCTTGAAGTAAATGGCATTAACCAGAGCCAGTCTAGTCATTGGGTTGACTGTTCCTGGCTTCAGAAGATCTTTAATCTTATCTGAAAGGAAATAAAGATGAAACAAAGATGAAACAACAATCCTTAGAGGACACTGTGGAACGACTGCTGCACAAATTGATCTAAAACTTGTACTTTCTGTCTGCTGCTCGACCCAGCTGTTGATCTCCGCCCTGCAGGCCTCTGGAGCTCCGATGAAATCCACAGACTTCAGGTCTGCCTGGTAAAACTTTTTTGTGGCTTCGAGGAATTTCTTTATAAAGCAGAAGATAATCAGTGAATAACAACTTGGATCTCCTGACGCAACTCGTCATTACTGTGATACTTTTTTTGTCTATATTAATCACAACTTTGCAATCAGAGATATCTCATTGGTATAAGTTGGGTTTATTGTGTCAAAGATCACAAGTTGAAAACTCACCGGGAGGAAGTTGGCTGTGCGTTCTCCATAGAGTCGGTTAGCCAGCTTCAGGATGTAGGATGCAGACGGTGAGTTGATGTCAGCGTTCAGAGTCTGAAAGTCTGCATGCACGCCTTCACCAGCGCTGAATGAGAGCGCCTGTGTGACAGTCAGGTACAAAACATTTTATTACAGCATCAAAAAATTGGGTTATCCCAAACTCTTAGTCCTGAGCTGAAACCATAGAAGCCTCAGTGACGCCAAACAGTGGATACTGAAAGGAGGGAAAAACCACTACACCGCGCCTGTCCATTACAATAGACAATGCAATTCATTGGCATTATGTAATCAAACCTTTGGCCACAAATTGCATGGATTTAGTCGTTCAACCTCCTGTTTTACACACAGAAGTCATCAATCATGTTAAAAGGAAGGAACGCAAAGCTCTGAGGATTTACAGCTCTTTCAAAAGCCAACATAGCAGAAACTACAGCTGGGTGTGTAACAGCCAGTTTGAATAATGTCCTGTTTTATAGCAGACAATACATGACTTTGTTTCAGAGGTATTTATTGAGGTCAAAGTACAGGCGTCAGTAGAGTTCACCGGCCTCAAGACACACCTTTGAGTCAGTGCTGAACTCCCTAACTCAGAATGTGAAATGGAAAGGATGACAGCATTTTAAAAACCTTCATTAGAAATTATAACTGACATATATGACTTCTCCTTACCTGTGCCATCTGAGCCGCAGTGTTTCCTCTTGCTCCCAGGTAAACCATGGCCAGGGCCGAGCTGATGCTGAGCGGAGAGACGAAGATGTTCCCGGTGGGGTTCGCTTGGCTCAGGGTGCGGAGCAGGTCCAAGGAGAACACGGTGTTTGAGCTGCTGATGGCGGCCATGACTGCAGATGTACACTTATCCTATATATAGCAAACAGTGTTTAAAATGTGTTTACAACATGTAAGTCGACAGAAGTGTGTTTACAGCAAGCAGACTGCAACTTCAACACATTTTCTTCTCATATACAACTGACAAGAAAGGGTACAGTACAGTTTACTGTAAAGTTCACACGTGAATGCAAAAGAGCCAGAGATGGCTACTGAGCTCTTTTTAATCCTCAGTCCTGTTATAACTAATTATTGGACGATACAAAAAAAGGAGACCTGTTTCACATTAGCACTACAACAAGTACAAAACAATATGTTTATAAAACTTTAAACAAGTAGAACTGGGGCAGTCGTTTACTCATATTTACTTCGTGGGACCAGATGTTAAGATGCGTTCAAGTACCCGGAAATAAACTCCGCGTGCGTACGTCTATCTCTAAACACGAAAGCAGGTGTGAAAAACAAAAAGCACGACTGTGTGATATGCATGACTGTGAGTGACAGATCTTAGAAGTTATATATTACCTGATGTTCGTCCCACAACGAGTGAAACTCGCTCTCCTGTCCCAAAATGGTCGAGTGCAAAAGTGAAAGTAAAACGTAGAGTGAGGCGGTGGTCCGAAATACCCCACTGGACAGATAGAAACGTTTCTGTGCAGTGGTTGTGGTTGAATTTGAATCCAGCAGGTCGCCTCTGCCCATTTATACAGACAGAGCACACAGACTGCAGCTCTATGTGGGAGGGACGCGTGACTGCGCGATAAGTCACAGACTGGCGACAAAAAACACGCCAATATACTCAGAGGACAAAAAAGCTACCGATACAGGGATGCCAGATTGAGTTTGCAGAAGCTAACATTCAATGTGTGTTTTTATTTCACATTGAAAGGCATAGCCTACTTCTTTGATTTTCTTACATCACTGCACATGCAGGGACAGGGCAATACTCAAACCACACCCATCAGACGTCTCTGTTAGGCCACAGACCTGACACCGTAGTTAGAACATTCACAGGACTATAATCGTCCATTATCTATTTGATTATGCCAAAAAAAATAAAATAATCCATGCATCCTGATATATTACACTGGTGCCAACGCCAAGTTCCTTTAGTTTGATTTCTGCCCCCAAAAATGGTCAATTGGACTCCACAACTTATTTTATTGTCAGAATGAGTTTCCAATAAATCAAAGGAGATCATACATGTGCTTTGTCTTTCAATCTGAACCTGTCTGAAGTGCATTAGTGACCTTTATAACACATGTTTACCTGTGATCTTTGAAGCTGAGGTTCACAGATCCTCTCACAAGTGCGCTCAAGTAGGCTCCTGCTTTGAGGTACTTAACTGCACATTTCCAGTGCAGTCGCTAGAAACCCACCTGATTGATTTGTAATTGGCAAATGGACTTGAGCTACTCAAAGCGCTTTTACGCCACAGATCACACATATGCATTCACACACTGAGGTACAGAGGTGAATTTTTGGATTTTCTGATATACTGTCCTGTCCATTAGTATATTAACTGACACATTCATACACATTCAGAGTAGTGGGGTGCAGAGGACAGATGTATTGGGCACTGAGATTTAGAAAGACTCTACTTGGGAAGATCCTGATCCCTGATGTTATAACCCTTCTAAACAAAAGTCCTCACTGACTGAAACAGCATCTTATAAATGTATGCTGAACAGACTCATTTCTGTTTCTTTGTGTGCAGATATAACAGCAGGTGTTTCTCTCACTTTGTCCTATGAAATAAGAAGTTCAGATTTCACATTTACCTGGATGAACTTCTACTTTATTAACAAGGATTGAATGTTCTTGTAGGGTAAATTTAACCGTCCTCAGAGGTTGCTCTTTTGAAACCGTGTGGTGTAGAAAGGTGTGTCACTTTGATTTACAGTGTGGAGATTATTTCTTGTCTCCAGCCGTCACGGAGGCTTTACAGTGTAGCCATGGTAACTGCTGACACATGACACATGTCTGATTCATGTCAACCTTTGGCCTCTGGATGTCCATGTTACATAACAGTCGTCATACAGAGCGTCCCACAGTGGAAGTCTTACATCTCTCTGTTGACCTGGGCCCTTTTCCCCTGCCATAGCAAGTGTCCAAGATAGCCGAGGTCTCCAGAGTCCCAGTTTGGTCCCTGTATTGGGGCTGGAGGCCTGCTGGACTGTTCAGTCCCCCGCCACCTGCAACACTTTACCAGTCCACCAGAAACTTTGTGGGCACAGCAACGAGCTTCTTGGGCCTGCTGTAACATAGCTTTAGCACCTGATCCAAAACAGGGCTGAGGGATCCATGGCCAGATTCAGAAGAAAATTGTTTCTCTAAAGAATTTCTTTGGATAATCTTTAACCTAACCGTCACTAAACTTCACCAGACTCTTCTTTCCAAGGCCGGTGCATGACAAAAACATAATTCATCCTAAATTTAAGCAATGATAACACTACTTTGTTTGACACCTACACCTTTTTGGAAAAAAAAGAAAAGACAAGAAACTTTGTTACATAAAAAAGGCCCGTGGTCCTATCAGTGCTGACGTTTTTTTATAGATAATTTTCTTTGATTCTTTTTTTGAAACTGTATACAGCGCTTTGTTTAACCCGACTTGGGAGGGAGCTCCATTCCAGCATGGCTCTGTATGTTACTGAGCGTTGGGATGCTGATGTTCTTGATTTTGAAAGAACAAAACAACCTCCCACAGCATGCCTTGTTGGATAATGATGTGTGTCCACCTGTCTAAGGAGACGAGAACGTGCCAAGGAAGAGGATGGACTTGGTCTTATTGTGCCTGATGAAGAAGAGGAACGGGTGGTCGACTGTGAAGTATATCTGCCGCTTGGGTTTCTTTTTACCTAAGGTGCATGATTTGAAAAATGCTGCAGCCGCCTCCGTCCCCTCCTCGTTCACATCAATGAAGGCTTTGTGTGCCACCGTAGACAGGAAGAGTCCTCCTTCGCCGTTCATGCCGGACAGATCTGCCTTTGCCTCGCAGAACACGTCTGTCATGCCCAGTTTGGCGAGCGGCTCGTTCAGCTCGTAGTCTTCCTCCAGCTTGAACTTAGGCAGGTGAATGAAGACGTCACTGTTGGAGTCCATGTTTTCCCTGTTGGTCCATTTGTCCAGCTTCGCCTGTGTTAGCTTGTTCACCAGCTGCAACACAAAACAACATTTTGCGTTTTTCTTTAATACGCTCGATCATTTTAGGTTAAATTCCTGTTTCCTCACTGTCTTTGTTTAACTTGGCTAATGTTTTGGCTAGCCAAGATGTCTATTAATGAGGGTATTCTTGTTCTGCTTCCATCTTACCTTCAGAACTAAATACTGAAAGTTACAATCTACTCTCCCAGGATTTATACCTGTAAACTTTAACTAAAGCCTGTACAGAATTTGGGAAAAAACGGCATTCAAGTCTGCTGCTCCCTGTTATTGGAATCGGATGCAGACTCCACATCCTCTGCAGCTGGTTTCATTGGATGTTTTAAATGTCTTCTGAATGATCTGGAGCAGTGGTAGTGTGTTGAACGGACGCAATTGCTAAATGCTTACACCATGTTCCATGAACAGCTGTTGCTCTGTGAAAACCAACACAAATTAAAGTTTATTAAACGGGCGGCAGTAGCTCAGTCTGTAGGGACTTGGGTTGGGAACCCTCCGGTTCAAGTCCCGGCACGGACCAAGTCCGGAAACTGGTCTGGTAGCTGGAGAGGTGCCAGTCCATTTCCTGAGCACTGCCAAGGTGCCCCTGAGCAAGGCACCGAACCCCAAAAACTGCTCTGGAGCGCTCGCTGTGGGCAGCCCCCTCACTCTGAGACCTCTCCATTAATGCATGTCATTAGAACCCTGTTTGTGCATGAGTGTGTTTCTCGGCCTATGTGTGTGTTCATTAGACAGAGTGAAAACCGAATTTCCCCTCGTGGGATAAAAAAAGTATATAAAAAAAAAAAAAAAGAGGCTAATCTGGAAGCAAGCATACTGAATGTCGATGTTTTAACCCGTATTACCCTTTTTGATCTTTGCCGTTGATGACTTATGACACATTTTGATGAACGCTTCTTGATTCCTTTATTCACGTTAAGTGTTAAGTGTTTAATGTTTGAAACTCGGTAATTTGTGCTGCTGCCTCTCTTGACTCTTGTAAACGAGATTCTTATCAGATTTTATTTTACTTAAGTACTTGCTTTCGCACCAATACACCAAGACAAACTCCTTGTACATGTAAATGTACTTGGCAATAAAACTGATTATGATTGAGTAACTTCATGTAGACTTTTTTCTGGTTAAATACAGGTCAAACTAAAAATTAATTAGTAAATTAGCTTCATAGCATGCATTTGCTGCTGTGTTTATGTCAAACTGATCAAAAGGATGTGATGTCTGATGCTCACTGTGTTTGGGTCATTACAAGTTCATTTCTCATTAGCTTCTAGATGTGTACGGTGTCATTCTGATCATTACTTTTAGAAAGGTTGTGAAAAGTGAGCTTTTTAGAGCTTGTTTTCTGAAGACAATGGTGTCTCATCGATTGAGTTTAAACAAAATGATGTTTGATAATTAAAAGACTCCACAAGGACTCTTCAAGAAAGGAAACAGATTGAACCAGAAAAATGTCTAGATTGAGTACCTTCAGGAGAGGGTCAGAGCCGTCTGCAGACTCCTCCGGCAGCAGGATGAACATGCTGAGCTCATATTCTTCGTATGGCAGCTCCAGGATCTGCAAACCGAGCTCAGGGATGTAGTTGAAGGGCAGAGTCTCCACCTGGTGCATCATCTGGACCGGCTTACTTTCATTCTAAAGCACAAGAAAGAGAAGAGAGAAAGTCTTCATTGGTATGGGTATAGCGGTACCAGATTGTGTACTATTAAAAATAAAACAATAGGAATCCAGTTTCAATACCAAGGAAACAAAAAACCAGTTGGTAATTGGATATTTTCTAAGTACTAAAAAAACCTGCAGGCAACTGTCTGTATTCCAGAAATGGTCACATATTATTAAAATCCAATTCACCATGTTTTTCTAACACTATTACATGTCTGTCTATACAGAAAGCACAGAGTAAACCTGAGCCCTTCCAGAGAGGGTCAGACACATCTCATATACATATTTAAAGCTACAGACACAGAAACAGCCTGTTCTGAGCAGGGCTGAAATAGAGGGGTTTATAGACATGATCAAATACAGGATCAGAGTGGATTTACAACAAGAAACTTGAAACGTTTTGGGGAGCTCTGTGACTGATTTAAAGTGGTAACAAGGAGGAGAATACATATGTGGCCTTTAAAATAGCATAAAGCGTTGTTTTACAACATGGCATGAAAAAAAGAAATCAGAGAATTTAGAATAAATTCAAGTTTATGTCTAAAAATCTAAAAACTTCAGCTTTAGTTTTCACCTTGTTGACTTTAAAGGGCATCTCCATGGTTTTTCTCACTCTGAATGGGTTCTTCCAGCTCGCCTTGAAGTAAATGGCATTAACCAGAGTCAGTCTAGTCATTGGGTTGACTGTTCCTGGCTGCAAAAGATCTTTAATCTTATCTGAAAGGAAATAAAGATGAAACAAAGATTAAACAACAATCCTTAGAGGACACTGTGGAACGATTGCTGCACAAATTGATCTAAAACTTGTACTTTCTGTCTGCTGCTCGACCCAGCTGTTGATCTCCGCCCTGCAGGCCTCTGAAGCTCCGATGAAATCCACAGGCTTCAGGTCTGCCTGGTAAAACTTTTTCGTGGTTTCGAGGAATTCCTTTATAAAGCAGAAGATAATCAGTGAATAACAACCTGGATCTCCTGACGCAACTCGTCATTACTGTGATACTTTTTTTGTCTATATTAATAACAACTTTGCAATCAGAGATATCTGATTGGTATAAGTTGGGTTTATTGTGTCAAAGATCACAAGTTGAAAACTCACCGGGAGGAAGTTGGCTGTGCGTTCTCCATAGAGTCGGTTAGCCAGCTTCAGCATGTAGAATGCAGACGGTGAGTTGATGTCAGCGTTCAGAGTCTGAAAGTCTGCATGCACGCCTTCACCAGCGCTGAATGAGAGCGCCTGTGTGACAGTCAGGTACAAAACGTTTTATTAAAGCATCAAAAAGTTGGGTTATCCCAAACTCTTAGTCCTGAGCTGAAACCATAGAAGCCTCAGTGACGCCAAACAGTGGATACTGAAAGGAGGGACAAACCGCTACACTGCGCCTGTCCATCAGTCAGGTCAGCCTAATAATCAATAACTCTTATCGTTTGGAAAAATCAGAACACGTGTAATGAATAAAAAACATTGTACAAACATGATAGCTTTTTTATTTCAGCATCAGGAAGTAAAGAAAAATAAACAAAGTCATTTAAATACAATCAGCCCAGACAGATGAAGGTCATATGTCCATGCAGTCATCTTTGAAGATTCAAAGTTCATTTCCACAGTAGAGTCACATAATACTTACAGCGACTTAACCTGAACACTATTCCTTTGAAAATGTCAGACAGTTCACAACAGATTTATTTGAACACATCTGCAAAATGCATTAGTTCACATTACAATAGACAATGCAATTCATTGGCATTATGTTATCAAACCTTTGGCCACAAATTGCATGGATTTAGTCGTTCAACCTCCTGTTTTACACACAGAAGTCATCAATCATGTTAAAAGGAAAGAGAGCAAAGCTCTGAGGATTTACAGCTCTTTCAAAAGCAAACATAGCAGAAACTACAGCTCAGTGTGTAACAGTCAGTTTGAATCATGTCCTGTTTTATAGCAGACAATAAATGATTAAATAAATGATATTGAGGTGAAAGTACAGGCGTCAGAAGAGTTCACCTGCCTCAAGACACACCTTTGAGTCAGTGCTGAACTCCTTAACTCAGAATGTGAAATGGAAAGGATGACAGCATTTTAAAAACCTTCATTAGAAATTATAACTGACATATATGACTTCTTCTTACCTGTGCCATCTGAGCCGCAGTGTTTCCTCTCGCTCCCAGGTAAACCATGGCCAGGGCCGAGCTGATGCTGAACGGAGAGACGAAGATGTTCCCGGTGGGGTTCGCTTGGCTCAGGGTGCGGAGCAGGTCCAAGGAGAAATCGGTTTGTGAGCTGCTGATGGCGGCCATGACTGCAGATGTACACTTATCCTATATATAGCAAACAGTGTTTAAAATGTGTTTACAACATGTAAGTCGACAGAAGTGTGCTGGGTTATATTTCATAGCTGAGTGTGTTTAGAGCAAGCAGACTGCAACTTCAACACATTTTCTTCTCATATACAACTGACAAGAAAGGGTACAGTACAGTTTACTGTAAAGTTCACACAGAGCCAGAGATGGCTACTGAGCTTGTTTTAATCCTCAGTCCTGTTATAACTAATTATTGGACGATGCAAAAAACGGAGACCTGTTTCACATTAGCACTACAACAAGTACAAAACAATACGTTTATAAATCTTTAAACAAGTAGAACTGGGGCAGTCGTTTACTCATATTTACTTCAAACTGTGAAACCTTCATGTGGCTGAAAAACTTGAGGTTCTTTTTTCTCACTTTCACCCACAGCAGCTGGTTAGAAAACATTTATGTGCACTAAATTCTTTGATGAATGGACATGAATCCTGAGTCATCTATTCAGTCACAGACATCACCCAAGGTGGTGAAGAAGGCATTAAGTGTGTTTGAGTCTATCGTCTATCTCTAAACACGAAAGCAGGTGTGAAAAACAAAAAGCACGACTGTGTGATATGCATGACTGTGAGTGACAGATCTTAGAAGTTATATATTACCTGATGTTCGTCCCACAAGGAGTGAAACTCGCTCTCCTGTCCCAAAATGGTCGAGTGCAAAAGTGAAAGTAAAATGTAAAGTGAGGCGGTGGTCCTGGACAGATAGAAACGTTTCTGTGCAGTGGTTGTGGTTGAACTTGAACCCAGCAGGTCGCCTCTGCCCATTTATACAGACAGAGCACACAGACTGCAGCTCTATGTGGGAGGGACGCATTGAAAGGCATAGCCTACTTCTTTCATTTTCTTACACATCACTGCACATGCAGGGACAGGGCAATACTCAAACCACACCCATCAGACGTCTCTGTTAGGCCACAGACCTGACACCGTAGTTAGATCATTCACAGTACTCTAATCGTGCATTATCTATTTGATTATGCCAAAAAGAAAATAATAATCCATGCATCCTGATATATTACACTGGTGCCAACGCCAAGTTCCTTTATTTTGATTTCTGCCCCCAAAAATGATCAATTGGACTCCACAACTTATTTTATTGTCAGAATGAGTTTCCAATAAATCAAAGGAGATCATACATGTGCTTTGTCTTTCAATCTGAACCTGTCTGAAGTGAATTAGTGACCTTTATAACACATGTTACCTGTGATCTTTGAAGCTGAGTTTCACAGATCCTCTCACAAGTGCGCTCAAGTAGGCTCCTGCTTTGAGGTACTTAACTGCACATTTCCAGTACAGTCGCTAGAAACCCACATGATTGATTTGTAAATGGCAAATGGACTTGAGCTACTCAAAGCGCTTTTACGCCACAGATCACACATATGCATTCACACACTGAGGTACAGAGGTGAATTTTTGGATTTTCTGATATACTGTCCTGTCCATCAGTATATTAACTGACACAGTCATACACATTCAGAGTAGTGGGGTGCAGAGGACAGATGTATTGGGCACTGAGATTTAGAAAGACTCTACTTGGGAAGATCCTGATCCCTGCTGTTTTAACCCTTCTAAACAAAAGTCCTCACTGACTGATCTTATAAATGTATGCTGAACAGACTCATTTGTTTCTTTGTGTGCAGATTCAACAGCAGGTGTTTCTCTCACTTTGTCCTATGAAATAAGAAATTCAGATTTCACATTTACCTGGATGAACTTCTATTTTATTAACAAGGATTGAATGTTCTTGTAGGGTAAATTTAACCGTCCTCAGAGGTTGCTCTTTTGAAACCGTGTGGTGTCACTTTGATTTACAGTGTGGAGATTATTTCTTGTCTCCAGCCGTCACGGAGGCTTTACAGTGTAGCCATGGTAACTGCTGACACATGACACATGTCTGATTCATGTCGACCTTTGGCCTCTGGATGTCCATGTTACATAACAGTCGTCATACAGAGCGTCCCACAGTGGAAGTCTTACATCTCTCTGTTGACCTGGGCCCTTTTCCCCTGCCACAGCAAGTGTCCAAGATAGCCGAGGTCTCCAGAGTCCCAGTTTGGTCCCTGTATTGGGGCTGGAGGCCTGCTGGACTGTTCAGTCCCCCGCCACCTGCTACACTTTACCAGTCCACCAGAAACTTTGTGGGCACAGCAACGAGCTTCTTGGGCCTGCTGTAACATAGCTTTAGCACCTGGTCCAAAACAGGGCTGAGGGATCCATGGCCAGATTCAGAAGACAATTGTTTCTCTAAAGAATTTCTTTGGATAATCTTTAACCTAACCGTCACTAAACTTCACCAGACTCTTCTTTCCAAGGCCGGTGCATGACAAAAACATAATTCATCCTAAATTTAAACAATGATACCACTATTTTGTTTGACACCTACACCTTTTTTGGAAGAAAAAACAAACAAACTTCGTTACATAAAAAATGCCCGTGGTCCTATCAGTGCTGACGTTTTTTTATAGATAATTTTTTTTGATTCTTTTTTTGAAACTGTATACAGCGCTTTGTTGTTTAACCCGACTTGGGAGGGAGCTCCATTCCAGCATGGCTCTGTATGTTACTGAGCGTTGGGATGCTGATGTTCTTGATTTCGAAAGAACAAAACAACCTCCCACAGCATGCCTTGTTGGATAATGATGTGTGTCCACCTGTCTAAGGAGACGAGAACGTGCCAAGGAAGAGGATGGACTTGGTCTTGTTGTGCCTGATGAAGAAGAGGAACGGGTGGTCGGCTGTGAAGTATATCTGCCGCTTAGGTACCTTTATACTAAACACTCTCACGGCTGTAGTTCCAGTGGCTGCGGCCGCCTCCGTCCCCTTCTCGTTCACCTCAACGAAGGCTTTGTGCGCCACCGTAGACAGGAAGAGTCCTCCTTCGCCGTTCATGCCAGACAGATCTGCCTTTGCCTCACAGAACACGTCTGTCATGCCCAGTTTGGCGAGCGGCTCGTTCAGCCCGTAGTCTTCCTCCAGCTTGAACTTGGGCAGGTGAATGAAGACGTCACTGTTGGAGTCCATGTTTTCCCTGTTGGTCCATTTGTCCAGCTTCGCCTGTGTTAGCTTGTTCACCAGCTGCAACACAAAACAACATTTTGTGTTTTTCTTTAATACGCTCGATCATTTTAGGTTAAATTCCTGTTTCCTCATTGTCTTTGTTTAACTTGGCTAATGTTTTGGCTAGCCAAGATGTCTATTAATGAGGGTATTCTTGTTCTGCTTCCATCTTACCTTCAGAACTAAATACTGAAAGTTACAATCTACTCTCCCAGGATTTATACCTGTAAACTTTAACTAAAGCCTGTACAGAATTTGGGAAAAAACGGCATTCAAGTCTGCTGCTCCCTGTTATTGGAATCGGATGCAGACTCCACATCCTCTGCAGCTGGTTTCATTGAATGTTTTAAATGTCTTCTGAATGATCTGGAGCAGTGGTAGTGTGTTAAACGGACTCAATTGCTAAATGCTTACACCATGTTCCATGAACAGCTGTTGCTCTGTGAAAACCAACACAAATTAAAGTTTATTAAACGTTATGAGGCTAATCTGGAGGCAAGCATACTGAATGTCGATGTTTTAACCCGTATTACCCTTTTTGATCTTTGCTGTTGATGACTTATGACACATTTTGATGAACGCTTCTTGATTCCTTTATTCACGTTAATTGTAAGTGTTTAATGTTTGAAACTCGGTAATTTGTTCTGCTGCCTTTCTTGACTCTTGTAAACGAGATTCTTGTCAGATTTTATTTTACTTAAGTGCTTGTTGTCTTTCCCTTGTATTTTGTCTTTCGCACCAATACACCAAGACAAACTCCTTGTATATGTAAATGTACTTGGCAATAAAACTGATTATGATTGAGTAACTTCATGAAGACTTTTTTCTGGTTAAATACAGGTCAAACTAAAAATTAATTAGTAAAACATGAGGTTCATAGCATGTATTTGCTGCTGTGTTTATGTCAAACTGATCAAAAGGATGTGAGGTCTGATGCTCACTGTGTTTGGGTCATTACAAGTTTATTTCTCATTAGCTTCTAGATGTGTACGCTGTCATTCTGATCATTTCTTTTAGAAAGGTTGTGAAAAGTGAGCTTTTTAGAGCTTGTTTTCTGAAGACAATGGTGTCTCATCGATTGAATTTAAACAAAAGGATGTTTGATAATTAAAAGACTCCACAAGGACTCTTCAAGACAGGAAACAGATTGAACCAGAAAAATGTCTAGCTTGAGTACCTTCAGGAGAGGGTCAGAGCCGTCTGCAGACTCCTCCGGCAGCAGGATGAACATGCTGAGCTCATAGTCTTCGTATGGCAGCTCCAGGATCTGCAAACCGAGCTCAGGGATGTAGTTGAAGGGCAGCGTCTCCACCTGGTACATCATCTGGACCGGCTTACTTTCATTCTAAAGCACAAGAAAGACATTAAGGTCAAGAAATCGAGAGAGAAAGTCTTTGTCGGTACGGCTATAACAGTACCAGATTGTGTACTATTAAAAATAAAACAATAGGAATCCAGTTTCAATACCAAGGAAACACAAAACCAGTTGGTAATTGGATATTTTCTAAGTACTAAAAAAACCTGCAGGCAACTGTCTGTATTCCAGAAATGGTCACATATTATTAAAATCCAATTCACCATGTTTTTCTAACACTAATACATGTCTGTCTATACAGAAAGCACCGAGTACACCCGAGCCCTAACAGAGAGGGGGCGTGGTCAGACACAGCTAATTTACATATTTAAAGCTACAGACACAGAAACAGCCTGTTCTGAGCAGGGCTGAAATAAAGGAGTTTATAGACATGATCAAATACAGGATCAGAGTGGATTTACAACAAGAAACTTGAAACGTTTTGGGAGCTCTGTGACTGATTTAAAGTGGTGAAAAGGAGGAGAATACATATGTGGCCTTTAAAATAGCATAAAGCGTTGTTTCACAACATGGCATGAAAAAAAGAAATCAAAGAATTTAGGATAAATTCAAGTTTATGTCTAAAAATCTGAAAACTTCAGCTTTAGTTTTCACCTTGTTGACTTTAAAGGGCATCTCCATGGTTTTTCTCACTCTGAATGGGTTCTCCCAGCTCCCCTTGAAGTAAATGGCATTAACCAGAGTCAGTCTCGTCATTGGGTTGACTGTTCCCGGCTGCAAAAGATCTTTAATCTTATCTGAAAGGAAATAAAGAAATAAACAAAGATTAAACAACAATCCTTAGAGGACACTGTGGAACGATTGCTGCACAAATTGATCTAAAACTTGTACTTTCTGTCTGCTGCTCGACCCAGCTGTTGATCTCCGCCCTGCAGGCCTCTGGAGCTCCGATGAAATCCACAGACTTCAGGTCTGCCTGGTAAAACTTTTTCGTGGCTTCGAGGAATTCCTTTATAAAGCAGAAGATAATCAGGGAATAACAACCTGGATCTCCTGACGCAACTCGTCATTACTGTGATACTTTTTTTGTCTATATTAATAACAACTTTGCAATCAGAGATATCTGATTGGTATAAGTTGGGTTTATTGTGTCAAAGATCACAAGTTGAAAACTCACCGGGAGGAAGTTGGCTGTGCGTTCTCCATAGAGTCGGTTAGCCAGCTTCAGCATGTAGAATGCAGACGGTGAGTTGATGTCAGCGTTCAGAGTCTGAAAGTCTGCATGCACGCCTTCACCAGCGCTGAATGAGAGCGCCTGTGTGACAGTCAGGTACAAAACGTTTTATTAAAGCATCAAAAAGTTGGGTTATCCCAAACTCTTAGTCCTGAGCTGAAACCATAGAAGCCTCAGTGACGGCAAACAGTGGATACTGAAAGGAGGGACAAACCGCTACGCCGCGCCTGTCCATCAGTCAGGTCAGCCTAATTATCAATAACTCTTATCTTTCTGAAAAATCAGAACACGTGTAATAAATACAAAACACTGTACAAACATGATAGCTCTTTTATTTCAGCATCAGGAAGTAAAGAAAAATAAACAAAGTCATTTAAATACAATCAGCCCAGACAGATGAAGGTCATATGTCCATGCAGTCATCCTTGAAGATTCAAAGTTCATCCAAACACTTCCACAGTAGAGTCACATAAGACTTACAGCGACTTAACCTGAACACTATTCCTTTGAAAATGTCAGACAGTTCACAACAGATTTATTTGAACACATCTGCGAAATGCATTTGTTCCCATTACAATAGACAATGCAATTCATTGGCATTATGTTATCAAACCTTTGGCCACAAATTGCATGGATTTAGTCGTTCAACCTCCTGTTTTACACACAGAAGTCATCAATCATGTTAAAAGGAAAGAGAGCAAAGCTCTGAGGATTTACAGCTCTTTCAAAAGCAAACATTGTCACGTTCCGGGTAGAAAACAGGAGAGGAGGACCCCAGTGCAGAATAATAATTTATTTTAACAAAAAGGGCAAAAACTTACTTAAATAACAGAAATCCAAAAATTACGATGAGAAACACAGGGAGCAGGGAGATGAAACACATTCCAGGACAACGACAAACCACGAGACAATGACAATGAACCGACAAGAAACTCAGAGACTAAATAGACAAGGGGTAATCAGACACAGGTGAGACTAACAAGACAGGTGAGGAATATCAGGGTAATCACTAAGGCGGGAAACACAAGGAACAAAGAACACAAGACCAGAACACTGAGGACAAGTACAAAGTAAAACCCAACACTGACACCACCACCAAAACCAGATCTACAAAATAAAACAGGAAACACTAAAGACTAGACTTAAAACACAAGACAGGAAATAAACTAACAGGCAACATAGAAGAACACAAGGATACAGGGAAACACTCTAAGGACTAAAGTAAAACACACTAGGAACATACATACACAAAACACGAGGGAAATAATGAAAACTAAAACAGGATTAAAAACAGAACAAAACAAAACCATGACAAACATAGCAGAAACTACAGCTCAGTGTGCAACAGCCAGTTTGAATCATGTTTTATAGCAGACAATAAATGATTGAATAAATGATGTTGAGGTAAACGTACAGGCGTCAGTAGAGTTCACCGGCCTCAAGACACACCTTTGAGTCAGTGCTGAACTCCTTAACTCAGAATGTGAAATGGAAAGGATGACAGCATTTTAAAAACCTTCATTGCAAATTATTACTGACATATATGACTTCTTCTTACCTGTGCCATCTGAGCCGCAGTGTTTCCTCTCGCTCCCAGGTAAACCATGGCCAGGGCCGAGCTGATGCTGAACGGGGAGACGAAGATGTTCCCGTTGGGGTTCGCTTGGCTCAGGGTGCGGAGCAGGTCCAAGGAGAAATCGGTTTGTGAGCTGCTGATGGCGCCCATGACTGCAGATGTACACTTATCCTATATATAGCAAACAGTGTTTAAAATGTGTTTACAACATGTAAGTCGACAGAAGTGTGCTGGGTTATATTTCATAGCTGAGTGTGTTTAGAGCAAGCAGACTGCAACTTCAACACATTTTCTTCTCATATACAACTGACAAGAAAGGGTACAGTACAGTTTACTGTAAAGTTCACACATGAATGCAAAAGAGCCGGAGATGGCTACTGAGCTCTTTTTAATCCTCAGTCCTGTTATAACTAATTCTTGGACAATGCAAAAGAGACCTGTTTCACATTAGCACGACAACAAGTACAAAACAATATGTTTATAAAACTTTAAACAAGTAGAACTGGAGCAGGGGGACCAGCTGTTAAGATGCGTTCAAGTACCCGGAAATAAACCCCGAGTCCGTACGTCTATCTCTAAACACGAAAGCAGGTGTGAAAAACAAAAAGCATGACTGTGTGATATGCATGATTGTGAGTGACAGATCTTAGAAGTTATATATTACCTGATGTTCGTCCCACAACGAGTGAAACTCGCTCTCCTGTCCCAAAATGGTCGAGATTCGGTGGTCCGAAAATACGTCACTGGACAGATACAGGGCCTTTCTCAGTTCCCTTATTTGCATCGAGTGTGCTCCGAGTTGTCTCCTCCACTTGCGTCTTAGTCCCGCCCACCAGAGATGCACGGAGGAAACGAAGTCGAGGAGAGAGGACCGAGAAAATCAGCTTTAAGACACATGAGACGTCGTTTTTCCTTAGAGAAAGATTCAATATTGAAAGAAATAACTGTGTGTTTTGTGATGTTGAAATTGAAACCCAACAACATCTATTTTATGATTGTAAGTTTACAAAAACTTTTTGGGGTTCGTTTAGAAATTGGATTTCTACAAAAGAACTAAATTTTCCAACTTTAGAATATAACAAAATAAAATTGGGTATTTTAATGGAAGAAAAAAAGAAGAGGAGATTGTATAATGCAATTATTATTTTGGCCAAACAATACATTCATAAATGCAGATTTCTAAAAGTCAAACCCCTTTTTCTCATTTTCATGAATGAATTAACAAATTTACAAAAATCAATTATAAAGATTAGAACTAAACAAGCTGCTGAACTAACTCAAAGTTTAAAGTCATTGCTTCCAACTTAGACCTCAGATATTTGTGTTTTATGTTCTATTGTTCTATTTGTTCATGGTTCTTGTTTTTTTGTTCTTTTTTTGTTTGTGTATTAAGTCTTGTTAAGTCAAGCTCGGTCTGTAACTTTCGATGTAAACTGTGATTTTTGTAATAGTCAGATTTTGATTATAAATAAAGTGGAGTAAAAAAAAACCCCCCCAAAAAAAACATGAGACGTCGTTTCCTCGACAGCGTCACATGACGCGACAGCAGCTGATCACGTTCAGCTGTCAATCAGCCGAACAGCTGTTTATGTCACACAAACACGCACTGTATTATTTCTCATCAAACACACAGTTACAGTGTTAAGTGTCTTTACCTGATAAAAAAAACACCTGAAGAACAATCTGCAGTCTGTTTCAAACCAAAAGGACAGTTTCTACTGACTCAAAGTTTTCATTTTGAATTGTCTATAATTATTTATTATTATTAAACAGTTTGGACTTAACCTAGCCTGTATTTAGACAACGAACTCTGTATTTTATAAACGGATATTTATGTGTAAGGATACTGAAAATGATTGATTAGAATCTAAATGATGAAATGTTCAGAAGATAAATAAGTGAGAATATAAAACGGACTCCTCTTCATCAGACTCTTTTTAATCCCAGCTCATCACAGAGCGACTCTTTACAAACTCACTGATGTTCATCATCTGTTTAAATGTCCCACGCTCCGTTTAGCCTCTTTTTAATGTCCGTCTTTTCTTCTGTATTAAACTCTGCTCATGTTGTGAAGTTTCACTGAAGTCTGATCCTGTGCAGCGTCCAATCAGTGAGTGATATACGAGAAGGGGGCGTGTCTGTCAGTGAAAAGACTTCTGTGAAGTCAGCTCTCGTGTCTCTTCGGTCATCGCTCCTCGGATCAGCCTCCTCTCTCCTCGATCCTCTCTCCTCCGTTCGCTATAAGAGCTTTGGGACGATCCTCAACATGGCGGCTTTGGAACTACTTCCGGTTCGGCCGAGGACCGAGGACCGAGGAGACTGCAAATAAGCAAAGTGAGACGTACCCAGAAACGTTTCTGTGCAGTGGTTGTGGTTGAACTTGAACCCAGCAGGTCGCCTCTGCCCATTTATACAGACAGAGCACACAGACTAGGAGCCATGAATGAGGTAATGGGGCCTGTCACTCACGACTGGGTGGTGACGTGCAGGGTTCGAGGTCACGTGTTCACGGGTGGAGTTTTTATAAGGCTCACCTCCATTGTTTTGTGAATTGGAAAAGTTGTAGTAGAGAGAGGGGGCCGGGGGTTGCCGTAGTTTTTGTTGACCGTTCGCTTGATTCATTCAGCACCGGAATACAGCCATAAACGTGTACACTGATCTGCAATGTATGTAAAACCAACGACACTCTTTTAATTAAATGCCACAAAAACGCATTTGGTTGAAGTCTGTGCTTCGGTGATAGCCGAGCAGCACGTCATACAAATAAACCGAACCCAGGGTTTTCCTCTGCAGCGACAATAGGGCTTGGAGTCGCTTCATTTAGTCAACAAAAAAGGGCATCTGCCGAAAGCCATCGCTCGTAATATCAACCCACTGGGAACACGACAAGTAAGTGCAGCAGTGAGTTACGCTCGGGCAAAGCACCACATCAAACGCGTGGAGGCCAGGTAAGCTTACCTGTGGCAGTTTGTATGTGGATATGGAATACTTGTTGCAATAATCATGTGGATGAAAGCATTTATGTTGGATGCCCGTGCGTAAAGGAGGATGTTCGCTGCTATTGACGCGTATGCAATGCAATGTGAATTAAGTAATGCGATGTTGAGATGGAATTTCATGGGAAATGATTGCGCTGCCTTGTTGAAATGAAAATGATGTATTCGTTGCACACTGGATGTATAAACGAAATGGTTCACTGAAAGAAATAAAGAAAAAATGAGTGAAACAAATAGTGCAGCCTCGTGTCCCGATGCAGAGCCTAAAAGGGAACTTAAACTCACGGAAAAAGTGTTTCTCCTAAAGGTGGAAAAATTGCAAGATGAATGCAAAGGTTTTGTGAATAAAATGAAAGCCTTAATACCGGAAATGAAAAGGCTCATGCATGGAAAGGAAAATATGTCTAAAGTAAAGGAATCTCTTGGAACATTGAATGAATTGAGTGAAAAGGCCATCACTGCTCACGAGGAAGTGTTGCCCTTATTTCCAAAGGATCAAACTGCGCAACAAACGGAATGGTTCTCGAGCATAATGACATACAGTGAAACATTTAAAAATGATGTTCAAAAGTGGCTCGATGAATGTGAACCTGATGCAAATGAACAAGGTTTATTTGAAACAAACGGAAACCCACCCTTGGCGCAAACAAATGAAACAATTGGAGTAAAGGAACATTGATTGAACACAAAGGAAACCACTCACCAGAAGAGGAATGCTCTCGACCATTGCCTCCATATATGATCCCCTCGGCATGCTCAGTCCTGTGATTCTAACCGCCAAGAGGATAATGAGAGATCTGTGCAGGAGAGAAATAGGATGGGATGATCGTGTTCCTGAATCCCTCGCAAAGCAATGGTTAAGGCTAGTACAACAGCTTCCTCTGCTGGAGAAATTTGAAGTGGACCGGTGCCTGAAACCACCACACTTTGGAGACATCTGTACAGCGCAGTTGCACCATTGTTGCGATGCAAGCGAAAACGGATACGGAACAGTCACTTACCTGTTATCAAGATATCCAGATTCAGAACTGCACTCTGCTTTTGTGATGGGGAAAGCTCGTGTGGCTCCTCTTAAAACAGTGACTATTCCCAGGATGGAACTCATAGCAGCAACCATGGCAAGCCGAATGGATCTACTCTGGAGGAAGGAGCTACAGATGGAACTCGTCGAATCAGTATTTTGGACACACAGCGAATCAGTCCTTAAATACGTTCGAAATGAGACGTCACGGTACAAAGTGTTCGTGGCTAACCGGGTCTCACAGATATTGAAAGCTTCCAGTGCTGTTCAATGGAGGTATGTGGATACGGCTAGCAACCCAGCAGACATAGCGTCCAGAGGGGTAAAGGTCGAGGCGTTTGTCGAACACGCTACGTGGCTGTCAGGACCTCACTTTCTTTTACGTCCAGAGAGTGAGTGGCCTGTCAGTCCTCAGGACCTTGGACAGCTCCCTCCTGAAGATCCTGAGCTGAAGACAATTGCTGTGGTGAATGCTGTGCACCTGGACACGCCTAAAAGCATCAGTGGCGTGGATACTGAGAATTAAAACCTGGCTTCTGTCCTGCGTGAGGAAGAGGAGACAATTACATCAGACGCTGTCACAATCTGTCCTCACGAAAGAGAAGCAGAAATCATCTGAGGATGAGGAAATGGAGAAATTCAAGAGGACCACCGGCACGTACACACTGTCGGTAGAGGATTTGGAGAAGGCTGAACTGGCCATTATAAGGTACTGTCAGCAAAGAATGTTTCCAGAGGAACTGGCAAGTCTGGAGAAGAGGCAGCCAGTGAAAGCAACTAGTCACCTTCGTAAGCTCTGCCCGCAGTTCCTCGATGGAGTCCTGAGAGTTGGTGGTCGTCTCAGCAAACTTTCTATGCCTGCAGAGGTGAAGCATCCAATTATACTAGCCAAAGGTCTCCATATAACAGAGCTTCTGCTAAGAAAGGTGCTGTCAAAATGTATCACCTGTCGCTGCCTGAATGCTCTGCCAGTTCACCAGCAGATGGCAGACTTACTTCATGAACGAGTTGTTCCTGATGAGGCACCCTTCACTCGTGTTGGTGTAGATTACTTTGGGCCTTTCGAAGTGAAGAGCAGAAGGAGCATGGTGAAGAGGTATGGTGTCATTTTTA
Source organism: Symphodus melops (assembly GCF_947650265.1). Lineage (NCBI taxonomy): Eukaryota > Metazoa > Chordata > Actinopteri > Labriformes > Labridae > Symphodus > Symphodus melops. The sequence goes on along the minus strand of NC_136698.1, from coordinate 2,266,455 downwards.
CCTGCCTGGCCATCAGAGCCATCCACATTGAAGTCGCTCCATCGCTAGACACTGACTCTTTTATAAACGCACTCAGGCGCTTTCTGGCAAGAAGAGGCCAAGTTCGGGAGCTCCATTCAGACAATGGCACCAATTTTATAGGAGCAGAGCATGAGCTGAGAAGTGCTATGGAGCATTGGAATAAGTAGCAGATCAATCATGTCTTGCTGCAGAGAAGAATAAAATGGAATTTCAATCCACCCACCGGCTCCCATCATGGAGGTGCATAAAAGGTGCTCATAAGATCGGTGCGCAAAGTTCTGAATTCCACATTGAAAACTCAAAACCTGGATACACCCTCACAAGTGCGCTCAAGTAGGCTCCTGCTTTGAGGTACTTAACTGCACATTTCCAGTGCAGTCGCTAGAAACCCACATGATTGATTTGTAAATGGCAAATGGACTTGAGCTACTCAAAGTGCTTTTAAGCCACAGATCACACATATGCATTCACACACTGAGGTGCAGAGGTGAATTTTTGGATTTTCTGATATACTGTCCTGTCCATCAGCATATTAACTGACACACTCATACACATTCAGAGTAGTGGTGTGCAGAGGACAGATGAATTGAGCACTGAGATTTAGAAAGACTCTACTTGGGAAGATCCCGATCCCTGATGTTATAACCCTTCTAAACAAAAGTCCTCACTGACTGAAACAGCATCTTATAAATGTATGCTCAACAGACTCATTTCTGTTTCTTTGTGTGCAGATTCAACAGCAGGTGTTTCTCTCACTTTGTCCTATGAAATAAGAAATTCAGATTTCACATTTACTTGGATGAACTTCTACTTTATTAACAAGGATTGAATGTTCTTGTAGGGTAAATTTAACCGTCCTCAGAGGTTGCTCTTTTGAAACCGTGTGGTGTCACTTTGATTTACAGTGTGGAGATTATTTCTTGTCTCCAGCCGTCACGGAGGCTTTACAGTGTAGCCATGGTAACTGCTGACACATGACACATGTCTGATTCATGTCGACCTTTGGCCTCTGGATGTCCATGTTACATAACAGTCGTCATACAGAGCGTCCCACAGTGGAAGTCTTTCATCTCTCTGTTGACCTGGGCCCTTTTCCCCTGCCACAGCAAGTGTCCAAGATAGCCGAGGTCTCCAGAGTCCCAGTTTGGTCCCTGTATTGGGGCTGGTGGCCTGCTGGATTGTTCAGTCCCCCGCCACCTGCAACACTTTACCAGTGCACCAGAAACTTTGTGGGCACAGCAACGAGCTTCTTGGGCCTGCTGTAACATAGCTTTAGCACCTGGTCCAAAACAGGGCTGAGGGATCCATGGCCAGATTCAGAAGACAATTGTTTCTCTAAAGAATTTCTTTGGATAATCTTTAACCTCACCGTCACTACACTTCACCAGAGTCTTCTTTCCAAGGCCGGTGCATGACAAAAACATAATTCATCCTAAATTTAAACAATGATAACACTATTTTGTTTGACACCTACACCTTTTTTGGGGGAAAAAAAACAAAAAAACTTTGTTACATAAAAAATGCCCGTGGTCCTATCAGTGCTGACGATTTTTTTATAGATAATTTTCTTTGATCCTTTTTTTGAAACTGTATACAGCGCTTTGTTTAACCCGACTTGGGAGGGAGCTCCATTCCAGCATGGCTCTGTATGTTACTGAGCGTTGGGATGCTGATGTTCTTGATTTAGAAAGAACAAAACAACCTCCCACAGCATGCCTTGTTGGATAATGATGTGTGTCCACCTGTCTAAGGAGACGAGAACGTGCCAAGGAAGAGGATGGACTTGGTCTTGTTGTGCCTGATGAAGAAGAGGAACGGGTGGTCGGCTGTGAAGAATATCTGCCGCTTGGGTTCCTCTATACATGAATATAAATCGAAAAGGGCTGCGGCTGCCTCCGTCCCCTTCTCGTTCACATCAATGAAGGCTTTGTGCGCCACCGTAGACAGGAAGAGTCCTCCTTCGCCGTTCATGCCGGACAGATCTGCCTTTGCCTCGCAGAACACGTCTGTCATGCCCAGTTTCGCGAGCGGCTCGTTCAGCCCGTAGTCTTCCTCCAGCTTGAACTTGGGCAGGTGAATGAAGACTTCACTGTTGAAGTTCATGTTTTTCCTGTTGGTCCATTTGTCCAGCTGCGCCAGTGTTAGCTTGTTCACCAGCTGCAACACAAAACAACATTTTGTGTTTTTCTTTAATATGCTCGATCATTTTAGGTTAAATTCCTGTTTCCTCACTGTCTTTGTTTAACTTGGCTAATGTTTTGGCTATCCAAGATTTCTATTAATGAGGGTATTCTTGTTCTGCTTCCATCTTACCTTCAGAACTAAATACTGAAAGTTACAATCTACTCTCCCAGGATTTAAACCTGTAAACTTTAACTAAAGTCTGTACAGAATTTGGGAAAAAAACGGCATTCAAGTCTGCTGCTCCCTGTTCTTGGAATCGGATGCAGACTCCACATCCTCTGCAGCTGGTTTCATTGAATGTTTTAAATGTCTTCTGAATGATCTGGAGCAGTGGTAGTGTGTTAAACGGACTCAATTGCTAAATGCTTACACCATGTTCCATGAACAGCTGTTGCTCTGTGAAAACCAACACAAATTAATTATTTATAATTGTTTATTAAACGTTATGAGGCTAATCTGGAGGCAAGCATACTGAATGTCGATGTTTTAACCCGTATTACCATTTTTGATCCTTTGCTGTTGATGACTTATGACACATGTTCTGCCCTTGATGTGTTTTATTGTTAGAACAGATATGTTTATATTGTTATTTGAAGAAAAGTTTACTGTTACTTTATTTTGAAAGCTGTGAAGACGCAGGAAACAGGAAACAGGAAACAGAAAGTAGGAAGCAGAAAGTCTGTAAACAGAAGTAGCATGGTCTATCTGCATCTCCATGTTGAATCCAAAGCCATCCTCGGTGTGAATGCTTCAGAAAGCAGTGGCTGTAAGTCTTACTTGTTGCTTACACGTTTAATAGTTTAAATTGATATATTTTATGTACAGTACATTTAATCTAAGTTAGTTGGGGTTTAATGTAAATGTACACTTTATTGTTTCATAACCAACTACTAAATGTAGCTTGTATTTTCTTTTCTAGTTTCACTCCAATTCATTGTCAGCCTGTCTACTTTGACGAAGTAATTAAAGGAGCAAGCACGCTCACTTCCTGGCTCTTGAAAAGGAGTTTGGCTGGCTGTTTTTTTATGTTAACACTTGGGAAGTATAACACATAAAAAGAACAGTACAACACATTTTGATGAACGCTTCTTGATTCCTTTATTCACGTTAATTGTTAAGTGTTTAATGTTTGAAACTCGGTAATTTGTTCTGCTGCCTTTCTTGACTCTTGTAAACGAGATTCTTATCAGATTTTATTTTATTTAAGTACTTGTTATCTGAGCCTTGTTTTTTTTCTTTCGCACCAATACACCAAGACAAACTCCTTGTATCTGTAAATGTACTTGGCAATAAAACTGATTATGATTGAGTAACTTCATGAAGACTTTTTTCTGGTTAAATACAGGTCAAACTAAAAATAAATGAGTAAAACATGAGCTTCATAGCATGTATTTGCTGCTGTGTTTATGTCAAACTGATCAAAAGGATGTGAGGTCTGATGCTCACTGTGTTTGGGTCATTACAAGTTTATTTCTCATTAGCTTCTAGATGTGTACGCTGTCATTCTGATCATTTCTTTTAGAAAGGTTGTGAAAAGTGAGCTTTTTAGAGCTTGTTTTCTGAAGACAATGGTGTCTCATCGATTGAATTTAAACAAAAGGATGTTTGATAATTAAAAGACTCCACAAGGACTCTTCAAGACAGGAAACAGATTGAACCAGAAAAATGTCTAGCTTGAGTACCTTCAGGAGAGGGTCAGAGCCGTCTGCAGACTCCTCCGGCAGCAGGATGAACATGCTGAGCTCATAGTCTTCGTATGGCAGCTCCAGGATCTGCAAACCGAGCTCAGGGATGTAGTTGAAGGGCAGCGTCTCCACCTGGTACATCATCTGGACCGGCTTACTTTCATTCTAAAGCACAAGAAAGACATTAAGGTCAAGAAATCGAGAGAGAAAGTCTTCGTCGGTACGGCTATAACGGTACCAGATTGTGTACTATTAAAAATAAAACAATAGGAATCCAGTTTCAATACCAAGGAAACAAAAAAACAGTTGGTAATTGGATATTTTCTAAGTACTAAAAAAACTGTATTACAGAAATGCCAATCCAATTCTCCATGTTTTTCTAACACGAATTCATGTCTGTCTATACGCCCCCCCCATGATGAGAATAATCCAGCTCTTCCCTCTTTTACCTGCTCTACTTTTCAGAAAAATGTGTGCTCAACCAGGCCATTTGGAGATCCCTTAATGATATCACAAAGGGCAGTAGCCCCTACCCCAGGTGGGTGACACTCCCACAGCTAGGTGTTTGTTCTGCCCTCTGAGTCTGCCTTCTCACCGTAAACAATAGGACATGGAGCCAGAAAGCAGCGAGTACACCCGAGCCCTTCCAGAGAGGGGGCGTGGTCAGACACAGCTTATTTACATATTTAAAGCTACAGACACAGAAACAGCCTGTTCTGAGCAGGGCTGAAATAGAGGGGTTTATAGACATGATCAAATACAGGATCAGAGTGGATTTACAAAAAGAAACTTGAAACGTTTTGGGAGCTCTGTGACTGATTTAAAGTGGTAAAAAGGAGGAGAATACATATGTGGCCTTTAAAATAGCATAAAGCATTGTTTTACAACATGGCATGGAAAAAAAGAAATCAAAGAATTTAGAATAAATTCAAGTTTATATCTAAAAATCTGAAAACTTCACCTTGTTGACTTTAAAGGGCATCTCCTTGGTTTTTTCCACATCGAATGGGTTCTTCCAGCTCCCCTTGAAGTAAATGGCATTAACCAGAGTCAGTCTCGTCATTGGGTTGACTGTTCCTGGCTGCAGAAGATGTTTAATCTTATCTGAAAGGAAATAAAGAAATAAACAAAGATTAAACAACAATCCTTAGAGACCACTGTGGAACGACTGCTGCACAAATTGATCTAAAACTTGTACTTTCTGTCTGCTGCTCGACCCAGCTGTTGATCTCCGCCCTGCAGGCCTCTGAAGCTCCGATGAAATCCACAGGCTTCAGGTCTGCCTGGTAAAACTTTTTTGTGGCTTCGAGGAATTCCTTTATAAAGCAGAAGATAATCAGGGAATAACAACCTGGATCTCCTGACGCAACTTGTCATTACTGTGATACTTTTTTGTCTATATTAATCACAACTTTGCAATCAGAGATATCTCATTGGTATAAGTTGGGTTTATTGTGTCAATGATCACAGGTTGAAAACTCACCGGGAGGAAGTTGTCTGTGCGTTCTCCATAGAGTCGGTTAGCCAGCTTCAGGATGTAGGATGCAGACGGTGAGTTGATGTCAGCGTTCAGAGTCTGAAAGTCTGCATGCACGCCTTCACCAGCGCTGAATGAGAGCACCTGTGTGACAGTCAGGTACAAAACATTTTATTAAAGCATCAAAAAGTTGGGTTATCCCAAACTCTTAGTCCTGAGCTGAAACCATAGAAGCCTCAGTGACGCCAAACAGTGGATACTGAAAGGAGGGACAAACCGCTACACCGCGCCTGTTCATCAGTCAGGTCAGCCTCATTATCAATAACTCTTATCTTTCTGAAAAATCAGAACACGTGTAATAAATAAAAAACACTGTACAAACATGAAAGCTTTGTCATTTCAGCATCAGTGTGTGTGTGTGTGTGTGTGCGCGCGCGTGTGTGTGTGTGTTTCTGTGAGAGTGAGTGAGAGAGAGAGATCAAAATGGCAGTGATGGCGGACACAGAACACAGGTCTCCTAACCTGGTCTATTGTCTAGAGACGGAGTCAAACTCTGTCTCTACCTGATCTACGTTTCTGCAGCGTCCGGAAAGCCACAGATATCGATGAGTGTGCGTCTGCCGAAAGGTGCGTGTGTGAGTGCGTAAAAGGTGGGGAGAGAGAGAAAGAGAGAAGAGCGCAACTCAGAAACTCAATCGCAGCCCGGAACTCACGCACAAGTCAGAGCTTAGTTAACTTCACTACCAGAAGCCAGTGGCCGGATTTGTATCAGACGGCGTTCACACTAGTCTTTCTGATAATGAGTCTATTACCCGGTTATGACGCGAGAGTTCACAGAGACACACACGGGACGCAGCGGCTCAAATAAAGAAAACAAAAGAGGTTTTACTCTCATAAAACCTAAGACACTGTGGTCCAACACCAAGCAAATATTATCACAGTTTCACAATAATAACTCAGTTATTAAACACACTCTCTATATCAAACTGCCCAGACCTAGCTCAGCCTCACTTGTAACCGTTTGTCCGCGGTTGATGAAGGAAGAAAAGGGGTCCTCGGAACGGTCTTTAGCAGTCTCCCTGCAGTTGTATAGTGATGGCGGCGCGTCCAAGGGGTTGAGCAGGACCGTGGTGTCCTCCGTCGAGCGAGGTGATCTCCGTGGATGTCCTTTCTTTAGAGGACGGAACGAGACGTAATCCTTACGATCTCTCTCAATACCGTTTTAATACGGGAGAAATAAGACGCTCTTCTTAGAGATGCGTTCAAATGGATGATCTAAGCTTGGAATTCAGGATGTCGGTGTGCTTCAAGGCCTTGGGTTAGCTGCGCGCCAAAACTTTTAAACAAAGAGAATCGTGCTGTGTAACAGGAAGCAGAGTTGGTATCCTCGGACGTCGACAGACAACTTTTTTTTAATTTATTTTTTTCATATACTTTATTAATAGTTTTTTATTAAATTCGGTTTTCACTCTGCATTAATGGAGAGGTCTCAGAGTGAGGGGGCTGCCCACAGAGAGCGCTCCAGAGCAGTTTTTTTGGGGGGTTCGGTGCCTTGCTCAGGGGCACCTCGGCAGTGCTCAGGAAGTGGACTGGCACCTCTCCAGCTACCAGACCAGTTTCCGGACTTGGTCCGTGCCGGGACTTGGTCCGTGCCGGGACTTGAACCGGCGACCCACCGGTTCCCAACCCAAGTCCCTACAGACTGAGCTACCGCCGCCCTTTGTATGAAAGAGAGTGAACAATGGGAGGCAACCGGTTTTATCCCTCCCAAACTTCACACCTACGTGTTAGATGTGGCAATTCTGGGAGTACCTGCAAGGCATGCTGGGATAAAGAGTCTTTTGTCCTGGTTCTCCAAACGTACACAGCCTGAACTTTGCCATCCTGGCTGGACCCAACATCAGGAAGTAAAGAAAAATAAACAATAAAGTCATTTAAATACAATCAGCCCAGACAGATGAAGGTCATATGTCCTTGCAGTCATCCTTGAAGATTCAAAGTTCATTTCCACAGTAGAGTCACATAATACTTACAGCGACTTAACCTGAACACTATTCCTTTGAAAATGTCAGACAGTTCACAACAGATTTATTTGAACACATCTGCGAAATGGATTTGTTCCCATTACAATAGACGATGCAATTCATTGGCATTATGTTATCAAACCTTTGGTAACCTTTCAAGGAGAGCAAAGCTCTGAGGATTTACGGCTCTTTAAAAATCAACTATAGCAGAAACTACAGCTCAGTGTGTAACAGCCAGTTTGAATCATGTCCTGTTTTATAGCAGACAATAAATGATTAAATAAATGATATTGAGGTGAAAGTACAGGCGTCAGAAGAGTTCACCTGCCTCAAGACACACCTTTGAGTCAGTGCTGAACTCCTTAACTCAGAATGTGAAATGGAAAGGATGACAGCATTTTAAAAACCTTCATTAGAAACTATAACTGACATATATGACTTCTTCTTACCTGTGCCATCTGAGCTGCAGTGTTTCCTCTCGCTCCCAGGTAAACCATGGCCAGGGCCGAGCTGATGCTGAACGGGGAGATGAAGATGTTCCCGGTGGGGTTCGCTTGGCTCAGGGTGCGGAGCAGGTCCAAGGAGAAATCGGTTTGTGAGCTGCTGAAGGCGCCCATGACTGCAGATGTACACTTATCCTATATATAGCAAAAAGTGTTTAAAATGTGTTTACAACATGTAAGTCGACAGAGTGTGTTTACAGCAAGCAGACTGCAACTTCAACACATTTTCTTCTCATATACAACTGACAAGAAAGGGTACAGTACAGTTTACTGTAAAGTTCACGCATGAATGCAAAAGAGCCAGAGATGGCTACTGAGCTCTTTTTAATCCTCAGTCCTGTTATAACTAATTATTGGACGATGCAAAAAACTGAGACCTGTTTCACATTAGCACTACAACAAGTACAAAACAACATGTTTATAAAACTTTAAACAAGTAGAACTGGGGCAGTCATTTACTCATATTTACTTCAAACTGTGAAACATTCATGTGGCTGAAAAACTTGAGGTTTTCTCACTTTCACCCACAGCAGCTGGATAGAAAACATTTATGTGCACTAAATTCTTTGATGAATGGACATGAATCCTGAGTCATCTATACAGTCACAGACATCACCCAAGGTGGTGAAGTAGGCATTAAGTGTGTTTGAGTCCATAGTCTATCTCTAAACACGAAAGCAGGTGTGAAAAACAAAAAGCACGACTGTGTGATATGCATGACTGTGAGTGACAGATCTTAGAAGTTATATATTACCTGATGTTCGTCCCACAAGGAGTGAAACTCACTCTCCTGTCCCAAAATGGTCGAGTGCAAAAGTGAAAGTAAAATGTAAAGTGAGGCGGTGGTCCGAAATACCCCACTGGACAGATAGAAATGTTTCTGTGCAGTGGTTGTGGTTGAACTTGAACCCAGCAGGTCGCCTCTGCCCATTTATACAGACAGAGCACACAGACTGCAGCTCTATGTGGGAGGGACGCATTGAAAGGCATAGCCTACTTCTTTGATTTTCTCACACATCACTGCACATGCAGGGACAGGGCAATACTCAAACCACACCCATCAGACGTCTCTGTTAGGCCACAGACCTGACACCGTAGTTAGATCATTCACATTACTCTAATCGTGCATTATCTATTTGATTATGCCAAAAAAAAAAAAAATAATCCATGCATCCTGATATATTACTCTGGTGTCAAAGCTAAGTTCCTTTATTTTGATTTCTGCCCCCAAAAATGATCAATTGGACTCCACAACTTATTTTATTGTCAGAATGAGTTTCCAATAAATCAAAGGAGATCATACATGTGCTTTGTCTTTCAATCTGAACCTGTCTGAAGTGAACTAGTGACCATTATAACACATGTTGCCTCTGATCTTTGAAGCTGAGGTTCACAGATCCTCTCACAAGTGCGCTCAAGTAGGCTCCTGCTTTGAGGTACTTAACTGCACATTTCCAGTGCAGCCGCTAGAAACCCACCTGATTGATTTGTAAATGGCAAATGGACTTGAGCTACTCAAAGCGCTTTTACGCCACAGATCACACATATGCATTCACACACTGAGGTGCAGAGGTGGATTTTTGGATTTTCTGATATACTGTCCTGTCCATCAGTATATTAACTGACACACTAATACACATTCAGAGTAGTGGGGTGCAGAGGACAGATGTATTGAGCACTGAGATTTAGAAAGACTCTACTTGGGAAGATCCTGATCCCTGCTGTTATAACCCTTCTAAACAAAAGTCCTCACTGACTGATCTTATAAATGTATGCTGAACAGACTCATTTCTGTTTCTTTGTGTGCAGATATAACAGCAGGTGTTTCTCTCACTTTGTCCTATGAAATAAGAAATTCAGATTTCACATTTACCTGGATGAACTTCTATTTTATTAACAAGGATTGAATGTTCTTGTAGGGTAAATTTAACCGTCCTCAGAGGTTGCTCTTTTGAAACCGTGTGGTGTAGAAAGGTGTGTCACTTTGATTTACAGTGTGGAGATTATTTCTTGTCTCCAGCCGTCACGGAGGCTTTACAGTGTAGCCATGGTAACTGCTGACACATGACACATGTCTGATTCATGTCGACCTTTGGCCTCTGGATGTCCATGTTACATAACAGTCGTCATACAGAGCGTCCCACAGTGGAAGTCTTTCATCTCTCTGTTGACCTGGGCCCTTTTCCCCTGCCACAGCAAGTGTCCAAGATAGCCGAGGTCTCCAGAGTCCCAGTTTGGTCCCTGTATTGGGGCTGGAGGCCTGCTGGACTGTTCAGTCCCCCGCCACCTGCTACACTTTACCAGTGCACCAGAAACTTTGTGGGCACAGCAACGAGCTTCTTGGGCCTGCTGTAACATAGCTTTAGCACCTGGTCCAAAACAGGGCTGAGGGATCCATGAGGCCAGATTCAGAGGACAATTGTTTCTCTAAAGAATTTCTTTGGATAATTATCCAAATTTCTTTGGATAATCTTTAACCTAACCGTCACTAAACTTCACCAGACTCTTCTTTCCAAGGCCGGTGCATGACAAAAACATAATTCATCCTAAATTTAAACAATGATACCACTATTTTGTTTGACACCTACACCTTTTTTGGAAGAAAAAACAAACAAACTTCGTTACATAAAAAATGCCCGTGGTCCTATCAGAGCTGACGTTTTTTTTTTAGATAATTTTCTTTGATTCTTTTTTTGAAACTGTATACAGCGCTTTGTTGTTTAACCCGACTTGGGAGGGAGCTCCATTCCAGCATGGCTCTCTATGTTACTGAGCGTTGGGATGCTGATGTTCTTGATTTAGAAAGAACAAAACAACCTCCCACAGCATGCCTTGTTGGATAATGATGTGTGTCCACCTGTCTCAGGAGACGAGAACGTGCCAAGGAAGAGGATGGACTTGGTCTTGTTGTGCCTGATGAAGAAGAGGAACGGGTGGTCGGCTGTGAAGTATATCTGCCGCTTGGGTTTCTTTATACCAATTAAGGTTAAGTCATCGAATGCTGCTGCGGCCGCCTCCGTCCCCTCCTCGTTGACCTCAATGAAGGCTTTGTGCGCCACCGTAGACAGGAAGAGTCCTCCTTCGCCGTTCATGCCGGACAGATCTGCCTTTGCCTCGCAGAACACGTCTGTCATGCCCAGTTTGGCGAGCGGCTCGTTCAGCTCGTAGTCTTCCTCCAGCTTGAACTTGGGCAGGTGAAGGAAGACTTCACTGTTGAAATCCATGTTTTCCCTGTTGGTCCATTTGTCCAGCTGCGCCAGTGTTAGCTTGCTCACCAGCTGCAACACAAAACAACATTTTGCGTTTTTCTTTAATACGCTCGATCATTTTAGGTTAAATTCCTGTTTCCTCATTGTCTTTGTTTAACTTGGCTAATGTTTTGGCTAGCCAAGATTTCTATTAATGAGGGTGCTCTTGTTCTGCTTCCATCTTACCTTCAGAACTAAATACTGAAAGTTACAATCTACTCTCCCAGGATTTAAACCTGTAAACTTTAACTAAAGTCTGTACAGAATTTGGGAAAAAACGGCATTCAAGTCTGCTGCTCCCTGTTCTTGGAATCGGATGCAGACTCCACATCCTCTGCAGCTGGTTTCCTTGGATGTTTTAAATGTCTTCTGAATGATCTGGAGCAGTGGTAGTGTGTTAAACGGACTCAATTGCTAAATGCTTACACCATGTTCCATGAACAGCTGTTGCTCTGTGAAAACCAACACAAATTAAAGTTTATTAAACGGGCGGCAGTAGCTCAGTCTGGAGGGACTTGGGTTGGGAACCCTCCGGTTCAAGTCCCGGCACGGACCAAGTCCGGAAACTGGTCTGGTAGCTGGAGAGGCGCCAGTCCATTTCCTGAGCACTGCCGAGGTGCCCCTGAGCAAGGCACCGAACCCCAAAAACTGCTCTGGAGCGCTCGCTGTGGGCAGCCCCCTCACTCTGAGACCTCTCCATTAATGCATGTCATTAGAACCCTGTTTGTGCATGAGTGTGTTTCTCGGCCTATGTGTGTGTTCATTAGACAGAGTGAAAACCGAATTTCCCCTTGTGGGATTAATAAAGTATATAAAAAAAAAAATTAAAAAAATGAGGCTAATCTGGAGGCAAGCATACTGAATGTCGATGTTTTAACCCGTATTACCCTTTTTGATCTTTGCCGTTGATGACTTATGACACATTTTGATGAACGCTTCTTGATTCCTTTATTCACGTTAATTGTTAAGTGTTTAATGTTTGAAACTCGGTAATTTGTGCTGCTGCCTCTCTTGACTCTTGTAAACGAGATTCTTATCAGATTTTATTTTATTTAAGTACTTGCTTTCGCACCAATACACCAAGACAAACTCTCCAAAACAAAGACTTTTTTCTGGTTAAATACAGGTCAAACTAAAAATAAATTAGTAAAACATGAGCTTCATAGCATGTATTTGCTGCTGTGTTTATGTCAAACTGATCAAAAGGATGTGATGTCTGATGCTCACTGTGTTTGGGTCATTACAAGTTTATTTCTCATTAGCTTCTAGATGTGTACGCTGTCATTCTGATCATTACTTTTAGAAAGGTTGTGAAAAGTGAGCTTTTTAGAGCTTGTTTTATGAAGACAATGGTGTCTCATCGATTGAGTTTAAACAAAAGGATGTTTGATAATTAAAAGACTCCACAAGGACTCTTCAAGACAGGAAACAGATTGAACCAGAAAAATGTCCAGATTGAGTACCTTCAGGAGAGGGTCAGAGCCGTCTGCAGACTCCTCCGGCAGCAGGATGAACATGCTGAGCTCATTGCCCTTGTACAGCAGCTCCAGGATCTGCAGACCGAGCTCAGGGATGTAGTTGAAGGGCAGAGTCTCCACCTGGTGCATCATCTGGACCGGCTTACTTTCATTCTAAAGCACAAGAAAGACATTAAGGTCAAGAAATCGAGAGAGAATGTCTTCGACGGTACGGCTATAACGGTACCAGATTGTGTACTATTAAAAAAAAAAACATTAGGAATCCAGTTTCAATACCAAGGAAACACAAAAACAGTTGGTAATTGGATATTTTCTAAGTACTAAAAAAACCTGCAGGCAACTGTCTGTATTCCAGAAATGGTCACATATTATTAAAATCCAATTCACCATGTTTTTCTAACACTAATACATGTCTGTCTATACAGAAAGCACCGAGTAAACCCGAGCCCTTCCAGAGAGGGGGCGTGGTCAGACACAGCTCATTTACATATTTAAAGCTACAGACACAGAAACAGCCTGTTCTGAGCAGGGCTGAAATAAAGGAGTTTATAGACATGATCAAAGACAGGATCAGAGTGGATTTACAACAAGAAACTTGAAACGTTTTGGGAGCTCTGTGACTGATTTAAAGTGGTAAAAAGGAGGAGAATACATAAGTGGCCTTTAAAATAGCATAAAGCGTTGTTTTACAACATGGCATGAAAAAAAGAAATCAAAGAATTTAGAATAAATTCAAGTTTATGTCTAAAAATCTGAAAACTTCAGCTTTAGTTTTCACCTTGTTGACTTTAAAGGGCATCTCCATGGTTTTTCTCACTCTGAATGGGTTCTTCCAGCTCGCCTTGAAGTAAATGGCATTAACCAGAGTCAGTCTATTCGATGAGTCGATTGTTCCTGGCTTCAGAAGATCTTTAATCTTATCTGAAAGGAAATAAAGATGAAACAAAGATTAAACAACAATCCTTAGAGACCACTGTGGAACGACTGCTGCACAAATTGATCTAAAACTTGTACTTTCTGTCTGCTGCTCGACCCAGCTGTTGATCTCTGCCCTGCAGGCCTCTGAAGCTCCGATGAAATCCACAGGCTTCAGGTCTGCCTGGTAAAACTTTTTCGTGGCTTCGAGGAATTCCTTTATAAAGCAGAAGATAATCAGTGAATAACAACCTGGATCTCCTGACGCAACTCGTCATTACTGTGATACTTTTTTTGTCTATATTAATCACAACTTTGCAATCAGAGATATCTCATTGGTATAAGTTGGGTTTATTGTGTCAAAGATCACAAGTTGAAAACTCACCGGGAGGAAGTTGGCTGTGCGTTCTCCATAGAGTCGGTTAGCCAGCTTCAGGATGTAGGATGTGGACGGTGAGTTGATGTCAGCGTTCAGAGTCTGAAAGTCTGCATGCACGCCTTCACCAGCGCTGAATGAGAGCACCTGTGTGACAGTCGGGTACAAAACATTTTATTTGTCATGTTTGGGGTTCTGTGTGCTTTTCCACGTGTGTTTGTTTTGTTTTCCCTGTCTGTCTACTCCCTCTGTGTTTCCCTTGCCCCATTCATTGATCATGGGTTTCAGGTTGGCTCACAGGTGTTGGCACTCCAATCAGCTCACTATTTAAGCCGGCTCCTTCCATGCTGCCGGCACCAGATTGTTGTTCTTCCCTCATGGTTTCCCAGACCTGCCCTTCCTGCAACCTCGTTTTTCCCCCGTCGTCTCGTTCGTCTACATCTGGCTCAACTTCACGCGTGTTTTGGACTCTGGGTTTTGGGATCACTTTCAAGTCACATTATATTTCATGTTACACATTATAGTCACCTTAGATTCATGCAACACATTCGTGTCACTTTATATTTCATGTTACACATTCAGAGTCACATTATATTTCATGTAGTACATTTATTCACCGTTGTCACTCGCTGTTCAATAAATCATTGTTTTGTATATTCTGTCTCTGAGTCGTGCGTCTGATTCCAAATTCATTCTGACACGTAACATTATTAAAGCATCAGAAAGTTGGGTTATCCCAAACTCTTAGTCCTGAGCTGAAACCATAGAAGCCTCACACCGCGCCTGTCCATCAGTCAGGTCAGCCTAATTATCAATAACTCTTGTCTTTCTTAAAAATCAGAACACGTGTAATAAATAAAAAACATTGTACAAACATGATAGCTTTTTCATTTCAGCATCAGGAAGTAAAGAAAAATAAACAATAAAGTAATTTAAATACAATCAGCCCAGACAGATGAAGGTCATATGTCCATGCAGTCATCTTTGAAGATTCAAAGTTCATCCAAAAACTTCCACAGTAGAGTCACATAATACTTACAGCAACTTAACCTGAACACTATTCCTTTGAAAATGTCAGACAGTTCACAACAGATTTATTTGAACACATCTGCGAAATGCATTAGTTCACATTACAATAGACGATGCAATTCATTGGCATTATGTTATCAAACCTTTGGCCACAAATTGCATGGATTTAGTCGTTCAACCTCCTGTTTTACACACAGAAGTCATCAATCATGTTAAAAGGAAGGAGAGCAAAGCTCTGAGGATTTACAGCTCTTTCAAAAGCAAACATAGCAGAAACTACAGCTCAGTGTGTAACAGTCAGTTTGAATCATGTCCTGTTTTATAGCAGACAATAAATGATTAAATAAATGATATTGAGGTGAAAGTACAGGCGTCAGAAGAGTTCACCTGCCTCAAGACACACCTTTGAGTCAGTGCTGAACTCCTTAACTCAGAATGTGAAATGGAAAGGATGACAGCATTTTAAAAACCTTCATTAGAAATTATAACTGACATATATGACTTCTTCTTACCTGTGCCATCTGAGCCGCAGTGTTTCCTCTCGCTCCCAGGTAAACCATGGCCAGGGCCGAGCTGATGCTGAACGGGGAGATGAAGATGTTCCCGGTGGGGTTCGCTTGGCTCAGGGTGCGGAGCAGGTCCAAGGAGAAATCGGTTTGTGAGCTGCTGATGGCGGCCATGACTGCAGATGTACACTTATCCTATATATAGCAAACAGTGTTTAAAATGTGTTTACAACATGTAAGTCGACAGAAGTGTGCTGGGTTATATTTCATAGCTGAGTGTGTTTACAGCAAGCAGACTGCAACTTCAACACATTTTCTTCTCATATACAACTGACAAGAAAGGGTACAGTACAGTTTACTGTAAAGTTCACACAGAGCCAGAGATGGCTACTGAGCTTTTTTTAATCCTCAGTCCTGTTATAACTAATTATTGGACGATGCAAAAAACGGAGACCTGTTTCACATTAGCACTACAACAAGTACAAAACAATACGTTTATAAAACTTTAAACAAGTAGAACTGGGGCAGTCATTTATTCATATTTACTTCAAACTGTGAAACATTCATGTGGCTGAAAAACCTGAGGTTTTCTCACTTTCACCCACAGCAGCTGGTTAGAAAACATTTATGTGCACTAAATTCTTTGATGAATGGACATGAATCCTGAGTCATCTATTCAGTCACAGACATCACCCAAGGTGGTGAAGAAGGCATTAAGTGTGTTTGAGTCCATAGTCTATCTCTAAACACGAAAGCAGGTGTGAAAAACAAAAAGCACGACTGTGTGATATGCATGACTGTGAGTGACAGATCTTAGAAGTTATATATTACCTGATGTTCGTCCCACAAGGAGTGAAACTCGCTCTCCTGTCCCAAAATGGTCGAGTGCAAAAGTGAAAGTAAAATGTAAAGTGAGGCGGTGGTCCGAAATACCCCACTGGACAGATAGAAACGTTTCTGTGCAGTGGTTGTGGTTGAACTTGAACCCAGCAGGTCGCCTCTGCCCATTTATACAGACAGAGCACACAGACTGCAGCTCTATGTGGGAGGGACGCATTGAAAGGCATAGCCTACTTCTTTCATTTTCTTACACATCACTGCACATGCAGGGACAGGGCAATACTCAAACCACACCCATCAGACGTCTCTGTTAGGCCACAGACCTGACACCGTAGTTAGATCATTCACAGTACTCTAATCGTGCATTATCTATTTGATTATGCCAAAAAAATAAAATAATAATCCATGCATCCTGATATATTACACTGGTGTCAATGCCAAGTTCCTTTATTTTGATTTCTGCCCCCAAAAATGATCAGTTGGACTCCACAACTTATTTTATTGTCAGAATGAGTTTCCAATAAATCAAAGGAGATCATACATGTGCTTTGTCTTTCAATCTGAACCTGTCTGAAGTGAATTAGTGACCTTTGTAACACATGTTACCTGTGATCTTTGAAGCTGAGGTTCACAGATCCTGTCATGGTTTTGTTCTGTTTTTAATCCTGTTTTAGTTTTCATTATTTCCCTCGTGTTTTGTGTATGTATGTTCCTAGTGTGTTTTACTTTAGTCCTTAGAGTGTTTCCCTGTATCCTTGTGTTCTTCTATGTTGCCTGTTAGTTTATTTCCTGTCTTGTGTTTTAAGTCTAGTCTTTAGTGTTTCCTGTTTTATTTTGTAGATCTGGTTTTGGTGGTGTCAGTGTTGGGTTTTACTTTGTACTTGTCCTCAGTGTTCTGGTCTTGTGTCCTTTGTTCCTTGTTTTTCCCGCCTTCCTGATTACCCTGATATTCCTCACCTGTCCCGTTAGTATCACCTGTGTCTGATCACCCCATGTCTATTTAGTCTCTGTGTTTGCCTCAGTTTCTTGTTGGTTCATTGTATTGTCTTGTCGGTGTTTTGTCAATGTCTCGTGGTCTGTCGTCCTGGAATGTGTTTCATCTCCCTGTTTTGGCAGAGCGCCGTCTGCTTCCTGTCCCTGTTCCGGCAGAGCGCCGTCTGCTTCCTGTCCCCGTTCCGGCAGAGCGCCGTCTGCTTCCTGTCCCCGTTCCGGCAGAGCGCCCTCTGCTTCCTGTCCCCGTGCCTGCTGAACGCCGTCTGCCACCAGCTTCGGCAGAGCGTTGTCAGCTGCCTGTCCCCGTGCCTGCTGAACGCCGTCTGCCACCAGCTTCGGCAGAGCTTTGTCAGCTTCCTGTCCCCGTGCCTGCTGAACGCCGTCTGCCACCAGCTTCGGCAGAGCGTTGTCAGCTTCCTGTTCCCGTGCCTGCTGAACGCCGTCTGCCACCAGCTCCGGCAGAGTGTTGTCAGCTTCCTGTCCCGGTGCCTGCTGAACGCCGTCTGCCACCAGCTTCGGCAGAGCGTTGTCAGCTTCCTGTTCCCGTGCCTGCTGAGCGCCGTCGGCGTCAAGTTGAGGTTCCCTTGGCATTCGGGCGGATGCCCGACGACGTCTCCTCGCTGGTTTGGCCGACATCCGACGACGTCTCCTCTGCGGTCCGGCCGACGCCTGAGCTTCCCTCGGCGGTCTGGCCAACATCCGACGACGTCTCCTCTGCGGTCCAGCCAACGCCTGAGCTTCCCTCGGCGGTCTGGCCAACACCCGGCGACGTCTCCTCTGCGGTCCAGCCAACGCCTGAGCTTCCCTCAGCGATCTGGCCAACATCCGACGACGTCTCCTCTGCGGTCCGGCCGATGCCTGAGCTTCCCTCGGCAGTCTGGCCGACGTCCAACAATGCTTCCTCGGTGGCCCAGTCGACACCTGAACTCTCTCCCGTGCCTGCTCGGCCTCCTGGCCGTCCCCCAGAGCTCTACCCTGAGTCTGCTCGGCCTCGGGGCTACCCACCTGAACTCTCTCCCGTTCCTGCTTGGCCTCCTGGCCGTCCCCCAGAGCTTTCCCCCGTGTTTGTTCGGCCTGTATGCCTGAAGGTCCGGAGATGTATTGAGCACTGAGATTTAGAAAGACTCTACTTGGGAAGATCCTGATCCCTGCTGTTATAACCCTTCTAAACAAAAGTCCTCACTGACTGAAACAGCATCTTATAAATGTATGCTGAACAGACTCATTTTTGTTTCTTTGTGTGCAGATTCAACAGCAGGTGTTTCTCTCACTTTGTCCTATATGAAATTCAGATTTCACATTTACCTGGATGAAGTTCTATTTTATTAACAAGGATTAAATGTTCTTGTAGGGTAAATTTAACCGTCCTCAGAGGTTGCTCTTTTGAAACCGTGTGGTGTCACTTTGATTTACAGTGTGGAGATTATTTCTTGTCTCCAGCCGTCACGGAGGCTTTACAGTGTAGCCATGGTAACTGCTGACACATGACACACGTTTGATTCATGTCGACTTTTCAGCCTCTGGATGTCCATATTACATAACAGTCGTCATACAGAGCGTCCCACAGTGGAAGCCGTTCATCTCTACGTGCTACTCAAAAACTGACAGATCATTTATAATGAGCAGCAAAAGTTTATTTACCTTTTTGTTATTTTTGCTTTAGTTTGGAGAATGACACCTTAATTATCCACTAAATAAAATGTCGCCTTAATAGATCCACGGTTCAGTTTTATCTTAGAACAGAAGATAAGAAATCAAAGATAAAGCATCCTCAGACCCTGAGGAAACAGAGTCCCCTGTGCCTGTGACAGCAAATCCTGCCACACTGGAAGTTCCCACGGAGTCCCGTCAAGCAGTGGACAAATCTCTACGAACCATGTCATGAGAGGCCAATATGGGGCCACGAGGACAAGCCTCGTCTCCTCCATTCACACTCTCTGCAGGATAGGTGGAAAGAGCATGAAAAGGGGGGGGGGGGGGCTCTGTATGTTACTGAGGCTCTGTATGGGATGCTGATGTTCTTAATTTAGGAAGAACAAAACAATCCCCCACAGCATGCCTTGTTGGATAATGATGTGTGTCCATCTGTGTGAGGAGACGAGAACTTGCCGAGGAAGAGGATGGACTTGGTCTTATTGTGCCTGATGAAGAAGAGGAACGGGTGGTCTGCTGTGAAGTGTTTCTGCCGCTTAGGTACCTTTATACTCAACCCTTTCACGGCTCCAGTTCCAGTGGCTGCGGCCGCCTCCGTCCCCTTCTCGTTCACATCAATGAATGCTTTGTGCGCCACCGTAGACAGGAAGAGTCCTCCTTCGCCGTTCATGCCGGACAGATCTGCATTTGCCTCGCAGAACACGTCTGTCATGCCCAGTTTGGCGAGCGGCTTCTTCAGCTCGTAGTCTTCCTCCAGCTTGAACTTGGGCAGGTGAATGACGACTTCACTGTTGAAGTCCATGTTTTCCCTGTTGGTCCATTTGTCCAGCTGAGCCTGTGTTAGCTTTTTTTCCAGCTGCAACAAAAAACAACATTTTGTGTTTTTCTTTAATATACTCGATCATTTTTGGTGAAATTGCTCTTTCATCATCGTCTTTTTTTAACTGCGCTAATGTTTTAGCAAAGTTAGATACTGTATCTAAAGTCAGTCAGTGACATGTTGCATTCAAGTATGAGCTCCTAAGCTCTTCTAGGTTCCTGCTGTGTTTATGTCAAAGTGATCAAAAGGATGTGATGTCTGATGCTCACTGTGTTTGGGTCATTACAAGTTTATTTCTCATTAGCTTCTAGATGCCTGTCATTCTGATCATTACTTTTAGAAAGGTGAAAAGTGAGCTTTTTAGAGCTTGTTTTCTGAAGACAATGGTGTCTCATCGATTGAATTTAAACAAAATGATGTTTGATAATTAAAAGACTCCACAAGGACTCTTCAAGACAGGAAACAGATTGAACCAGAAAAATGTCTAGATTGAGTACCTTCAGGAGAGGGTCAGAGCCGATTACAGACTTCTTCGGCAGCAGGATGAACATGCTGAGCTCATAGTCTTCGTATGGCAGCTCCAGGATCTTCAGTCCGAACTTAGGGATGTAGTTGAAGGGCAGCGTCTTCACCTGGTGCATCATCTGGACCGGCTTACTTTCATTCTAAAGCACAAGAAAGACATTAAGGTCAAAAGATCAAGTTAGACAGTCTTCATCGGTACGGGTATAGCGGTACCAGATTGTGTACTATTAAAAATAAAACAATAGGAATCCAGTTTTAATACCAAGGAAACAAAAAAACAGTTGGTAATTGGATATTTTCTAAGTACTAAAAAAACCTGCAGGCAACTGTCTGTATTACAGAAATGGTCACATATTATTAAAATCCAATTCACCATGTTTTTCTAACACTAATACATGTCTGTCTATACAGAAAGCACCGAGTACACCCGAGCCCTTCCAGAGAGGGGGCGTGGTCAGACACAGCTCATTTACATATTTAAAGCTACAGACACAGAAACAGCCTGTTCTGAGCAGGGCTGAAATAAAGGAGTTTATAGACATGATCAAATACAGGATCAGAGTGGATTTACAACAAGAAACTTGAAACGTTTTGGGGAGCTCTGTGACTGATTTAAAGTGGTGAAAAGGAGGAGAATACATATGTGGCCTTTAAAATAGCATAAAGCGTTGTTTTACAACATGGCATGAAAAAAAGAAATCAAAGAATTTAGAATAAATTCAAGTTTAAATCTAAAAATCTAAAAACTTCAGCTTTAGTTTTCACCTTGTTGACTTTAAAGGGCATCTCCTTGGTTTGTTCCCACTTTGAATGGGTTCTTCCAGCTCCCCTTGAAGTAAATGGCATTAACCAGAGTCAGTCTATTCGATGAGTCGATTGTTCCTGGCTTCAGAAGATCTTTAATCTTATCTGAAAGGAAATAAAGAAATAAACAAAGATTAAACAACAATCCTTAGAGGACACTGTGGAACGATTGCTGCACAAATTGATCTAAAACTTGTACTTTCTGTCTGCTGCTCGACCCAGCTGTTGATCTCCACCCTGCAGGCCTCTGAAGCTCCGATGAAATCCACAGACTTCAGGTCTGCCTGGTAAAACTGTTTCGTGGCTTCGAGGAATTCCTTTATAAAGCAGAAGATAATCAGTGAATAACAACCTGGATCTCCTGAATCCTCTGCACAGGTGAAGCTACTCAATGAAATGCTTCTGGCCTCAGAGCTTAAAAGCCCATTGCTGGCTTCAGGAGGAAGGAGGTTTTTGGAGATGGGACCGCTGTGACACTTAGTCAGGGATTGCGTGTTTAACTTGATGTTTGTTTAATCATTCAGTTTGTCTGTTACTAATAATCCCTTGGCTTTGATTCTCTTACTATAAATTGGGTTTATTGTGTCGATGGTCACAAGTTCCAAAAGACCGAACATAGCTTGGAAAAAGGGCATTTAAATTTGCTGCCCCCTTTTCTTGGAACACATTACAAAATGATTTGAAACTTAACCAACTTCTCTCGTTTGACGCTTTGAAGAGGAAGTTAACGGACTTGGAGGCAGAGACATCTGGCTGTAGATTCCTGATATGTTTAAGGAGGATTCTGACAAACATTTGCTGCTCAAAACTCTTATTTGTGTCTTTCCATTACCCAAGGATTTATTTGTAATGTATTTGATGTATTTTTGTATTTTTTTTTTTTTATTTATTTAACCTTTATTTATCCAGGAAAATCCCATTGAGATTAAAAACCTCTTTTTCAAGGGAGTCCTGGCCAAGAGGCAGCAAACATTACACAGTCAGACTCACAACATACAGACAATTAACAGAAAATGTCCATGTTCAGCTGCTCGTTGTCTGTTTTTGGGTTGCTGCTTGTTATGTCCAGGACACTCTGGACACAATGAGTCTCTCTTCCTGGTTAAATAAAGGTTACAATAACAAAAAGTTGAAAACTCACCGGGAGGAAGTTGGCTGTGCGTTCTCCATAGAGTCGGTTAGCCAGCTTCAGGATGTAGGATGCAGACGGTGAGTTGATGTCAGCGTTCAGAGTCTGAAAGTCTGCATGCACGCCTTCACCAGCGCTGAATGAGAGCACCTGTCAGGTACAAAACATTTTATTAAAGCATCGAACTTTTTTTTCTTTTTTCTTTTCTTCTAATCTTGTTTTATACTCCATTTATTTAACTTTGCCCATTTAGGTTTATTAATGTAAATATTATTTATCTTTGTTACCTTGTTTTATTTTATTTACCTTTTTATCTACATTGCACCGTGGGGAGGGGGGAAACGTAATTTCGATTTCACTGTATGTCTGACATATTTTGAAATTGACAAATAAAGAACCTTGAACCTTGAAAAAAAAAGTTGGGTTATCCCAAACTCTTAGTCCTGAGCTGAAACCATAGAAGCCTCAGTGACGCCAAACAGTGGATACTGAAAGGGGGAGGTCGCTGAATTGGAAATGCTTCCTCTTATCTTTCAGTCAACCTAAAACCAGGCCACAAGAGTGGTGGCTGTTATAGCAATTACCTTTGTGAGGTTTTATTCTTCTCCAGTGTGTCCTAGAGATTCACTCTGCACAGACACTAGGGGTGCAAATGGGGGGGAAAGTTTCCACGGGAAGTTAAGCTGGAAATTGGAAACCTTCCATGGGAATTATGGGAATTTACCAGAAATTTAGGGTATTTAATTGTATCACATCCAAGCTCAATTGTAAACATTCTGTTTTGTCTTAAGTAGACATCCATGCAAAATAATACAATTAAAAAAACATTTCAACAGATTTCCATAATTGAAAAATATATTACCCCATAATATCATCAAAACAGTTTTCCCTTTATAAGTGCATAAAGGGGGCATGGAGCCCTCTAGTAAGTAGTGTGCTTTTTGATTGAGGAATAGCATAGATATTTAAGTGTACTAATATGAAATCTAGATTTCAATCTACATATCTAGATACATCAAGATTATCCAAAAGTACATTTTCCCCAACTATATGTATTTCAAGTTCCCTGTAAAGGACCCACTAATTCATGGAAAGTTTTCAACTTTGAAAAATTCCCAGAATTTTGCAACCCTAAGAGACACACAAATAACAGGCAGAATTCAGAGTCCCTTTATACAGTACATGTCAGGGAGGAAACGATATTAACAAGCTCTGTTGGAGAAGATTAGCCATTTCAATACAATCAACCTAGAGAGAGAGAGGAAGGTCAGATGTCCACATGGAGTCATCTTTGTAGATTCAAACTCCTGAACTCAGAATGTGAAATGGAAAGGATGACAGCATTTTAAAAACCTTCATTAGAAATTATAACTGACATATATGACTTCTTCTTACCTGTGCCATCTGAGCCGCAGTGTTTCCTCTCGCTCCCAGGTAAACCATGGCCAGGGCCGAGCTGATGCTGAACGGGGAGACGAAGATGTTCCCGGTGGGGTTCGCTTGGCTCAGGGTGCGGAGCAGGTCCAAGGAGAAATCGGTTTGTGAGCTGCTGATGGCGGCCATGACTGCAGATGCACACTTATCCTATATATAGCAAACAGTGTTTAAAATGTGTTTACAACATGTAAGTCGACAGAAGTGTGCTGGGTTACATTTCATAGCTGAGTGTGTTTACAGCAAGCAAACACATTTTCTTATCATATATAAAACTGACAAGTACAGCAATAGAGCCAGAGATGGCTAATGAGCTATTTTGAATCCTCAGTCATGTTGTAAATTATAACAAATCATCTGATGTTGTAAAAAAACGACCTGTTTCACATTAGCACTACAACAAGTACAAAACAATACAACATGTATAGGTAGATAACCTCCACCCCAGATGTACTGTACTCTTACCTTTTTCCCCCAGAAGTCTTCTCCGGTGCTGCTTCACATATCAGACATATAGCATGTTTAAAAAACAACCTGCACACCTTGGGCTGAGATCACTGGGTGTGGTGGCAACTATGGGAGGCATCCATCCAGTGTTATTATTAAACTGGGTCGCTTGTTAATGTTGTCGAGTGACTTCCAGTAAGTTAACAACACAAATGTCTTTGTTATGATTCACTAAAGGCTGGACCAAATGCAACACAACTAACAAAGGAGCTGGTTTAAAAGCGGACAGGACAGATTGCGGCAGGCTGGCAAGAAAGAGACAAGAGTTACGCTACAGAAAAAGTCTTTAAGAAAACAGCAATGCACTGCTTTATCCAAAAGTGCCAATTCAACCTTTGACTGTTGTATGAACAGACAATCTGGCTGTGAGTGGGTGAAAGAGCAGGGATTTTAAGGACTGCAGGCTCAATGGTGGATGGGAAACAGGTGTGCAGTAAAGAAGGAGTCAGGACTGGACAGACTGCTGCACAGACGAACACAGACAGACAGTCGAGGAACAGACAGACACAAGAAAAGACAGGGAGAGCTGAGGCCGAGGCTGTGACAGTCTTCGGGAGTGAAAACCTTCCCTCCCTTTATGTTCTCTTGAAAGTAACAAAAACAATGTGTCAACCTTGGCTGTAATCACAACCAGAAATACTTTATTAATCCCTAAAGAAATAATTTAAACTGTAAAATAAAATGAATAGAGATACTAAAATAAACAGTAAGTATCAGGTGGAATAATAAGCTATGTACAAGCGCAAATGACTTAAAGTATGGAACATAAAACAATATTTACAGTTATTGGTATATACAAGAAGAAACTCAGTAAAGTAAGAAGAATTTTCTTGAAATAAATTGATTTAAAAGGATGAAAAAAAAAATCTTTTTTGTTTTAAGAGGACGTAAAGTGGTGGCTCTGGAGGGCAAATACCAGCAAGCCAATATGTTGCTCTTTACGATTGAACATCTGTTCTCCACTAGAGGGAGCCAGAGGGATGGGCGGCTGAAGACAGGATTTCTTGTTAATCTTTCCCCTTTATGTATCGAGACAATAACACACCAAGACCCACATGAAAAACAGTGACATGTTGCTTTTTTTCTAATTTGACACTTTATTCATCCCAGAGGAGAAGTTCTGGTTTTACACTCTGCTTCTCACACACAAGCCCGAATCACAAACAGCTGTGGACATGCATAAGTGGAGAGATGTCAGAGAGCGGCTGCTGCACAGAGACACACCAGAGTCAGTGAAGGTACGGTGCCTTGCTCAATGGCACCTTGACAAGTGACCTGCATGGCACCCTCTCCAGCTACCAGACCAACTTCCACACACCAAGAACCCCGTTTTCGACCGACACACCCTGGAACTAAAATAGTTCAGGGGCTTTTTATAAGGAACTAAAAAGTTCCTGTTTCCCATGTTGTCTACATCTTGATGTTCTGACTTGAACCAGGGACCCTCTGGTTCCATACCCAATGTTATGATGCACACAGGTGATTAATATTCGGACCGGGGCGCACGACTCAGAGACAGGTTTCAAGATAAACAGTGTTCTTTAATGTTCCAAAGTGAACAGTGAGTAACCAGGGAGGTGAAGTGAGATCCCAGTGAGTATCTTGAAGTCCACAGGAGAAATACAACACGTGAAGGGAGTGTTGATCCGCAGAGCAGCAGGTAAGACCAGCTGTCACACACTGATGACACAGGGAAGAAACACAATAAAAATAATTGGGAACATGTAAAACTAATATTTTCACAAAGAAGTTCTGGAGCTAAGATTTGAGTACGCTACCACTGAAGTAGTCCAATAATCCGGCAGGGAGTGGTTGAAGAGTCCAGGTGTATAAGCACAAGGAGGTTGATGAGTCGATGAAGATCAGCTGATTGCACACAGAAGACACACATGGGGTGAGAGACAGGAGGAGCAAGACAGACAGGGAAAAACAGACAGCACACAAGTGGGAGGGCGCATTTCAGAACAGAATCGTAACACCCAAGTCTCTACTGGCTGACCTAATGTTGCCACATAATTAATTGATAAAACTCACGAGAATAGGCAGACACGCTTGATCCGACTAAAAGACTTTTGTTTCAGCTATCTATTTAGTGTGTTATCCTGATCTTTGAGCCACCCTCTCAGGGGGCCCAGACCCCGGGTTGGGAACAAATGCAAACTAGAACTGCACAAAGTGGTCAAGAGCAACTATTTTATTCTGTTTTTTTTTTATTCATCTCTTACTGGCTTTCATAATTTATAAACAGACATGATTTGTATGGAAAATTAGCATTTGAATCTTGTTCTTTAAATGATTGTTTTGGTTTTGTTTGAATGTCTGAAATCGTGATGTCTTTATGCTGTACTATTCATGACTTGTTTTCCTCTTTACGTATATACTATCTAGCACCACAGTTACACAATCTTATCACGTGTTATTCTGTCACAATGACATTGAGAGTGAGTGGAAAACGCACATGCCACCCTCTCTGTTCTGTTCTGTTCTCTTCCTGTGTCTGATCACCCCATGTCTATTTAGTCTCTGTGTTTGCCTCAGTTTCTTGTTGGTTCATTGTATTGTCTTGTCGGTGTTTTGTCAATGTCTCGTGGTCTGTCGTCCTGGAATGTGTTTCATCTCCCTGTTTTGGCAGAGCGCCGTCTGCTTCCTGTCCCTGTTCCGGCAGAGCGCCGTCTGCTTCCTGTCCCCGTTCCGGCAGAGCGCCGTCTGCTTCCTGTCCCCGTTCCGGCAGAGCGCCCTCTGCTTCCTGTCCCCGTGCCTGCTGAACGCCGTCTGCCACCAGCTTCGGCAGAGCGTTGTCAGCTGCCTGTCCCCGTGCCTGCTGAACGCCGTCTGCCACCAGCTTCGGCAGAGCTTTGTCAGCTTCCTGTCCCCGTGCCTGCTGAACGCCGTCTGCCACCAGCTTCGGCAGAGCGTTGTCAGCTTCCTGTTCCCGTGCCTGCTGAACGCCGTCTGCCACCAGCTCCGGCAGAGTGTTGTCAGCTTCCTGTCCCGGTGCCTGCTGAACGCCGTCTGCCACCAGCTTCGGCAGAGCGTTGTCAGCTTCCTGTTCCCGTGCCTGCTGAGCGCCGTCGGCGTCAAGTTGAGGTTCCCTTGGCATTCGGGCGGATGCCCGACGACGTCTCCTCGCTGGTTTGGCCGACATCCGACGACGTCTCCTCTGCGGTCCGGCCGACGCCTGAGCTTCCCTCGGCGGTCTGGCCAACATCCGACGACGTCTCCTCTGCGGTCCAGCCAACGCCTGAGCTTCCCTCGGCGGTCTGGCCAACACCCGGCGACGTCTCCTCTGCGGTCCAGCCAACGCCTGAGCTTCCCTCAGCGATCTGGCCAACATCCGACGACGTCTCCTCTGCGGTCCGGCCGATGCCTGAGCTTCCCTCGGCAGTCTGGCCGACGTCCAACAATGCTTCCTCGGTGGCCCAGTCGACACCTGAACTCTCTCCCGTGCCTGCTCGGCCTCCTGGCCGTCCCCCAGAGCTCTACCCTGAGTCTGCTCGGCCTCGGGGCTACCCACCTGAACTCTCTCCCGTTCCTGCTTGGCCTCCTGGCCGTCCCCCAGAGCTTTCCCCCGTGTTTGTTCGGCCTGTATGCCTGAAGGTCCGGAGATGTATTGAGCACTGAGATTTAGAAAGACTCTACTTGGGAAGATCCTGATCCCTGCTGTTATAACCCTTCTAAACAAAAGTCCTCACTGACTGAAACAGCATCTTATAAATGTATGCTGAACAGACTCATTTTTGTTTCTTTGTGTGCAGATTCAACAGCAGGTGTTTCTCTCACTTTGTCCTATATGAAATTCAGATTTCACATTTACCTGGATGAAGTTCTACTTTATTAACAAGGATTAAATGTTCTTGTAGGGTAAATTTAACCGTCCTCAGAGGTTGCTCTTTTGAAACCGTGTGGTGTAGAAAGGTGTGTCACTTTGATTTACAGTGTGGAGATTATTTCTTGTCTCCAGCCGTCACGGAGGCTTTACAGTGTAGCCATGGTAACTGCTGACACATGACACACGTTTGATTCATGTCGACTTTTCAGCCTCTGGATGTCCATATTACATAACAGTCGTCATACAGAGCGTCCCACAGTGGAAGCCGTTCATCTCTACGTGCTACTCAAAAACTGACAGATCATTTATAATGAGCAGCAAAAGTTTATTTACCTTTTTGTTATTTTTGCTTTAGTTTGGAGAATGACACCTTAATTATCCACTAAATAAAATGTCGCCTTAATAGATCCACGGTTCAGTTTTATCTTAGAACAGAAGATAAGAAATCAAAGATAAAGTATCCTCAGACCCTGAGGAAACAGAGTCCCCTGTGCCTGTGACAGCAAATCCTGCCACACTGGAAGTTACGAACCATGTCATGAGAGGCCAATATGGGGCCTCGTCTCCTCCATTCACACTCTCTGCAGGATAGGTGGAAAGAGCATGAAAAGGGGGGGGGGGGGGGGGGGGCTCTGTATGTTACTGAGGCTCTGTATGGGATGCTGATGTTCTTAATTTAGGAAGAACAAAACAATCCCCCACAGCATGCCTTGTTGGATAATGATGTGTGTCCATCTGTGTGAGGAGACGAGAACTTGCCGAGGAAGAGGATGGACTTGGTCTTATTGTGCCTGATGAAGAAGAGGAACGGGTGGTCTGCTGTGAAGTGTTTCTGCCGCTTAGGTACCTTTATACTCAACCCTTTCACGGCTCCAGTTCCAGTGGCTGCGGCCGCCTCCGTCCCCTTCTCGTTCACATCAATGAAGGCTTTGTGCGCCACCGTAGACAGGAAGAGTCCTCCTTCGCCGTTCATGCCGGACAGATCTGCATTTGCCTCGCAGAACACGTCTGTCATGCCCAGTTTGGCGAGCGGCTTCTTCAGCTCGTAGTCTTCCTCCAGCTTGAACTTGGGCAGGTGAATGACGACTTCACTGTTGAAGTCCATGTTTTCCCTGTTGGTCCATTTGTCCAGCTGTGCCTGTGTTAGCTTTTTTTCCAGCTGCAACAAAAAACAACATTTTGTGTTTTTCTTTAATATACTCGATCATTTTTGCTGAAATTGCTCTTTCATCATCGTCTTTTTTTAACTGCGCTAATGTTTTAGCAAAGTTAGATACTGTATCTAAAGTCAGTCAGTGACATGTTGCATTCAAGTATGAGCTCCTAAGCTCTTCTAGGTTCCTGCTGTGTTTATGTCAAACTGATCAAAAGGATGTGATGTCTGATGCTCACTGTGTTTGGGTCATTACAAGTTTATTTCTCATTAGCTTCTAGATGCCTGTCATTCTGATCATTACTTTTAGAAAGGTTGTGAAAAGTGAGCTTTTTAGAGCTTGTTTTATGAAGACAATGGTGTCTCATCGATTGAGTTTAAACAAAATGATGTTTGATAATTAAAAGACTCCACAAGGACTCTTCAAGACAGGAAACAGATTGAACCAGAAAAATGTCTAGATTGAGTACCTTCAGGAGAGGGTCAGAGCCGATTACAGACTTCTTCGGCAGCAGGATGAACATGCTGAGCTCATAGTCTTCGTATGGCAGCTCCAGGATCTTCAGTCCGAACTTAGGGATGTAGTTGAAGGGCAGCTTCTTCACCTGGTGCATCATCTGGACCGGCTTACTTTCATTCTAAAGCACAAGAAAGACATTAAGGTCAAAAGATCAAGTTAGACAGTCTTCATCGGTACGGTTATAGCGGTACCAGATTGTGTACTATTAAAAATAAAACAATAGGAATCCAGTTTCAATACCAAGGAAACAAAAAAAAAAGTTGGTAATTGTATATTTTCTAAGTACTAAAAAAACCTGCAGGCAACTGTCTGTATTACAGAAATGGTCACATATTATTAAAATCCAATTCACCATGTTTTTCTAACACTAATACATGTCTGTCTATACAGAAAGCACAGAGTACACCCGAGCCCTTCCAGAGAGGGGGCGTGGTCAGACACAGTTCATTTACATATTTAAAGCTACAGACACAGAAACAGCCTGTTCTGAGCAGGGCTGAGATAGAGGGGTTTATAGACATGATCAAATACAGGATCAGAGTGGATTTACAACAAGAAACTTGAAACGTTTTGGGGAGCTCTGTGACTGATTTAAAGTGGTAAAAAGGAGGAGAATACATATGTGGCCTTTAAAATAGCATAAAGCGTTGTTTTACAACATGGCATGAAAAAAAGAAATCAAAGAATTTAGAATAAATTCAAGTTTATATCTCAAAATCTAAAAACTTCAGCTTTAGTTTTCACCTTGTTGACTTTAAAGGGCATCTCCTTGGTCTTTCTCACATTGAATGGGTTCTTCCAGCTCCCCTTGAAGTAAATGGCATTAACCAGAGTCAGTCTATTCGATGAGTCGATTGTTCCTGGCTTCAGAAGATCTTTAATCTTATCTGAAAGGAAATAAACAAATAAACAAAGATTAAACAACAATCCTTAGAGGATACTGTGGAACGATTGCTGCACAAATTGATCTAAAACTTGTACTTTCTGTCTGCTGCTCGACCCAGCTGTTGATCTCCACCCTGCAGGCCTCTGAAGCTCCGATGAAATCCACAGACTTCAGGTCTGCCTGGTAAAACTGTTTTGTGGCTTCGAGGAATTCCTTTATAAAGCAGAAGATAATCAGTGAATAATAACCTGGATCTCCTGAATCCTATGCACAGGTGAAGCTACTCAATGAAATGCTTCTGGCCTCAGAGCTTAAAAGCCCATTGCTGGCTTCAGGAGGAAGGAGGTTTTTGGAGATGGGACCACAGTGACACTTAGTCAGGGATTGCGTGTTTAATTTGATGTTTGTTTAATCATTCAGTTTGTCTGTTACTAATAATCCCTTGGCTTTGATTCTCTTACTATAAATTGGGTTTATTGTGTTGATGGTCACAAGTTCCAAAAGACCGAACATAGCTTGGAAAAAGGGCATTTAAATTTGCTGCCCCCTTTTCTTGGAACACATCACAAAATGATTTGAAACTTAACCAACTTCTCTCGTTTGACGCTTTGAAGAGGAAGTTAACGGACTTGGAGGCAGAGACATCTGGCTGTAGATTCCTGATATGTTTAAGTAGGATTCTGACAAACATTTGCTGCTCAAAACTCTTATTTGTGTCTTTCCATTACCCAAGGATTTATTTGTAATGTATTTGATGTATTTTTTTTTTGTTTTTTTTTATTTATTTAACCTTTATTTATCCAGGAAAATCCCATTGAGATTAAAAACTTCTTTTTCAAGGGAGTCCTGGCCAAGAGGCAGCAAACATTACACAGTCAGACTCACAACATACAGACAATTAACAGAAAATTTCCTGTCTGTTTTTGGGTTGCTGCTTGTTATGTCCAGGACACTCTTGAAAATGTTTAATCTCAATGAGTCTCTCTTCCTGGTTAAATAAAGGTTACAATAATAAAAAGTTGAAAACTCACCGGGAGGAAGTTGGCTGTGCGTTCTCCATAGAGTCGGTTAGCCAGCTTCAGGATGTAGGATGCAGACGGTGAGTTGATGTCAGCGTTCAGAGTCTGAAAGTCTGCATGCACGCCTTCACCAGCGCTGAATGAGAGCGCCTGTCAGGTACAAAACATTTTATTAAAGCATCGAACTTTTTTTTCTTTTTTCTTTTCTTCTAATCTTGTTTTATACTCCATTTATTTAACTTTGCCCATTTAGGTTTATTAATGTAAATATTATTTATCTTTGTTACCTTGTTTTATTTTATTTACCTTTTTATCTACATTGCACCGTGGGGAGGGGGGAAACGTAATTTTGATTTCACTGTATGTCTGACATATTTTGAAATTGACAAATAAAGAACCTTGAACCTTGAACCTTGAAAAAAAAAGTTGGGTTATCCCAAACTCTTAGTCCTGAGCTGAAACCATAGAAGCCTCAGTGACGCCAAACAGTGGATACTGAAAGGGGGAGGTCGCTGAATTGGAAATGCTTCCTCTTATCTTTCAGTCAACCTAAAACCAGGCCACAAGAGTGGTGGCTGTTATAGCAATTACCTTTGTGAGGTTTTATTCTTCTCCAGTGTGTCCTAGAGATTCACTCTGCACAGACACTAGGGGTGCAAATGGGGGGGAAAGTTTCCACGGGAAGTTAAGCTGGAAATTGGAAACCTTCCATGGGAATTATGGGAATTTACCAGAAATTTAGGGTATTTAATTGTATCACATCCAAGCTCAATTGTAAACATTCTGTTTTGTCTTAAGTAGACATCCATGCAAAATAATACAATTAAAAAAACATTTCAACAGATTTCCATAATTGAAAAATATATTACCCCATAATATCATCAAAACAGTTTTCCCTTTATAAGTGCATAAAGGGGGCGTGGAGCCCTCTAGTAAGTAGTGTGCTTTTTGATTGAGGAATAGCATAGATATTTAAGTGTACTAATATGAAATCTAGATTTCAATCTACATATCTAGATACATCAAGATTATCCAAAAATACATTTTCCCCAACTATATTTATTTCAAGTTCCCTGTAAAGGACCCACTAATTCATGGAAAGTTTTCAACTTTGAAAAATTCCCAGAATTTTGCAACCCTAAGAGACACACAAATAACAGGCAGAATTCAGAGTCCCTTTATACAGTACATGTCAGGGAGGAAACGATATTAACAAGCTCTGTTGGAGAAGATTAGCCATTTCAATACAATCAACCTAGAGAGAGAGAGGAAGGTCAGATGTCCACACGGAGTCATCTTTGTAGATTCAAACTCCTGAACTCAGAATGTGAAATGGAAAGGATGACAGCATTTTAAAAACCTTCATTAGAAATTATAACTGACATATATGACTTCTTCTTACCTGTGCCATCTGAGCCGCAGTGTTTCCTCTCGCTCCCAGGTAAACCATGGCCAGGGCCGAGCTGATGCTGAACGGGGAGACGAAGATGTTCCCGGTGGGGTTCGCTTGGCTCAGGGTGCGGAGCAGGTCCAAGGAGAAATCGGTTTGTGAGCTGCTGATGGCGGCCATGACTGCAGATGCACACTTATCCTATATATAGCAAACAGTGTTTAAAATGTGTTTACAACATGTAAGTCGACAGAAGTGTGCTGGGTTACATTTCATAGCTGAGTGTGTTTACAGCAAGCAAACACATTTTCTTATCATATATAAAACTGACAAGTACAGCAATAGAGCCAGAGATGGCTAATGAGCTATTTTGAATCCTCAGTCATGTTGTAAATTATAACAAATCATCTGATGTTGTAAAAAAACGACCTGTTTCACATTAGCACTACAACAAGTACAAAACAATACAACATGTATAGGTAGATAACCTCCACCCCAGATGTACTGTACTCTTACCTTTTTCCCCCAGAAGTCTTCTCCGGTGCTGCTTCACATATCAGACATATAGCATGTTTAAAAAACAACCTGCACACCTTGGGCTGAGATCACTGGGTGTGGTGGCAACTATGGGAGGCATCCATCCAGTGTTATTATTAAACTGGGTCGCTTGTTAATGTTGTCGAGTGACTTCCAGTAAGTTAACAACACAAATGTCTTTGTTATGATTCACTAAAGGCTGGACCAAATGCAACACAACAAACGAAGGAGCTGGTTTAAAAGCGGACAGGACAGATTGTGGCAGGCTGGCAAGAAAGAGACAAGAGTTACGCTACAGAAAAAGTCTTTAAGAAAACAGCAATGCACTGCTTTATCCAAAAGTGCCAATTCAACCTTTGACTGTTGTATGAACAGACAATCTGGCTGTGAGTGGGTGAAAGAGCAGGGATTTTAAGGACTGCAGGCTCAATGGTGGATGGGAAACAGGTGTGCAGTAAAGAAGGAGTCAGGACTGGACAGACTGCTGCTTAGACGAACACAGACAGACAGTCGAGGAACAGACAGACACAAGAAAAGACAGGGAGAGCTGAGGCCGAGGCTGTGACAGTCTTCAGGAGTGAAAACCTTCCCTCCCTTTCTGTTCTCTTGAAAGTAACAAAAACAAAGCACAGAAATGCATTTATGTGTCAACCTTGGCTGTAATCACAACCAGAAATACTTTATTAAAGAAATAATTTAAACTGTAAAATAAAATGAATAGAGATACTAAAATAAACAGTAAGTATCAGGTGGAATAATAAGCTATGTACTTAAAGTATGGAACATAAAACAATATTTACAGTTATTGGTGTATACAAGAAGAAACTCAGTAAAGTAAGAAGAATTTACTCGAAATACTTTGATTTAAAAGGATGAAAAAAAATATATTTTTTGTTTTAAGAGGACGTAAAGTGGTGGCTCTGGAGGGCAAATACCAGCAATCCAACATGTTGCTCTTTACGATTGAACATCTGTTCTCCACTAGAGGGAGCCAGAGGGATGGGCGGCTGAAGACAGGATTTCTTGTTAATCTTTCCCCTTTATGTATCGAGACAATAACACACCAAGACCCACATGAAAAACAGTGACATGTTGCTTTTTTTCTAATTTGACACTTTATTCATCCCAGAGGAGAAGTTCTGGTTTTACACTCTGCTTCTCACACACAAGCCCGAATCACAAACAGCTGTGGACATGCATAAGTGGAGAGATGTCAGAGAGCGGCTGCTGCACAGAGACACACCAGAGTCAGTGAAGGTACAGTGCCTTGCTCAATGGCACCTTGACAAGTGACCTGCATGGCACCCTCTCCAGCTACCAGACCAACTTCCACACACCAAGAACCCCGTTTTCGACCGACACACCCTGGAACTAAAATAGTTCAGGGGCTTTTTATAAGGAACTAAAAAGTTCCTGTTTCCCATGTTGTCTACATCTTGATGTTCTGACTTGAACCAGGGACCCTCTGGTTCCATACCCAATGTTATGATGCACACAGGTGATTAATATTCGGACCAGGGTGCACGACTCAGAGACAGGTTTCAAGATAAACAGTTTTCTTTAATGTTCCAACGTGAACAGTGAGCAACCAGGGAGGTGAAGTGAGATCCCAGTGAGTATCTTGAAGTCCACAGGAGAAATACAACACGTGAAGGGAGTGTTGATCCGCAGAGCAGCAGGTAAGACCAGCTGTCACACACTGATGACACAGGGAAGAAACACAATAAAAATAATTGGGAACATGTAAAACTAATATTTTCACAAAGAAGTTCTGGAGCTAAGATTTGAGTACGCTACCACTGAAGTAGTCCAATAATCCGGCAGGGAGTGGTTGAAGAGTCCAGGTGTATAAGAACAAGGAGGTTGATGAGTCGATGAAGATCAGCTGATTGCACACAGAAGACACACATGGGGTGAGAAACAGGAGGAGCAAGACAGACAGGGAAAAACAGACAGCACACAAGTGGGAGGGCGCATTTCAGAACAGAATCGTAACACCCAAGTCTCTACTGGCTGACCTAATGTTGCCACATAATTAATTGATAAAACTCACGAGAATAGGCAGACACGCTTGATCCGACTAAAAGACTTTTGTTTCAGCTATCTATTTAGTGTGTTATCCTGATCTTTGAGCCACCCTCTCAGGGGGCCCAGACCCCGGGTTGGGAACAAATGCAAACTAGAACTGCACAAAGTGGTCAAGAGCAACTATTTTATTCTGTTTTTTTTTTATTCATCTCTTACTGGCTTTCATAATTTATAAACAGACGTGATTTGTATGGAAAATTAGCATTTGAGTCTTGTTCTTTAAATGATTGTTTTGGTTTTGTTTGAATGTCTGAAATCGTGATGTCTTTATGCTGTACTATTCATGACTTGTTTTCCTCTTTACGTATATACTATCTAGCACCACAGTTACACAATCTTATCACGTGTTATTCTGTCACAATGACATTGAGAGTGAGTGGAAAACGCACATGCCAGCCTCTCTGTTCTGTTCTGTTCTGTTCCTGTGGTTGACGTCGGCATTTCCATTAGCAGCAGCAGCATCATCCGTTTGTCCTGTCATCGTGCTCCGTCACCACAGGGCCGCCGATCTGTTCACGGACTCATCAGACGTGTCATTCACGAGGGGGGGGGGGGGGCAGAGCACGGTCGCTGGGTTAGCCTTGAGGCAAAGTCAGACCTCATGTGAGAAAGGACACGTGCATAAAAAGGCAGTTCCCACTTTTTATTAATCAAGTAGTAAGCTTCTGTATTTATATCTATTCACCTTTACATCAATCAACTTGTCCAAGTATGTGATATTTATTACTTTATTTTGTATTTGAACTTTTTACTTCTTACTGTCGTCGATACGAAATCTTGTGTTTTACATTTTACGGACTGTGCCTTTAAATGAGGAGAATTATCAGGTGGAGCGCTTCTCTTTTCAAGATGTTGCATTTGACGTGTGCAAGAGCGGCCCTGGGTGGAGTGTGTGTGTGTGTGTGTGTGTGTGTGTGTGTGTGAGGGGGTATTTCACATTGTTTACCTTACTGTACCTTTGTCCTTCAGCAGGCTCATAAGGACACTCTAATGCCTGGACTCACAGATAAACAGTTTATAAACTCTCAGGACCGCTGGCTCATATCGTCCCCTCCTGCAGCGTGAATTACTAAACAAATAAAGATCTGTATCCCTTAAAGCCGGCGTGCTGGGCCGCAGCAGCCGTGACACTGGAGACCTCAGCTGGGAAAACACAAGAAGGTGGAGCTGTGGAAAACACAAGGGTAAACACATTTTGATGTGAGGGGCTGTTTGTTCCACAACAACAAGCCAAGATCTATCAGCTTACCTGTCCTAAAGCTCATGGAGGCCTTTCTCTGCCTTTTGTTTATTGCATTTGTGTTTTTAATCTTTGCCTTTATTGAGAACACAGCTGAAAAAGAGACATTACGATTTTGCAAAGAAGATGCTACGTAGACTCTGTGTGTGTGGGGAAACCACTCTTGACCCAATGAGCTAAATCCCTCATAACATTAAAAAAAAAAAAAAAAAAAAATCTGCAAACTCATGCTTTTTGAAAAGATCCAAAAATCCTAACATGAGTGGAAACCAGAACACCTGCTCGAGGAAATCACATGGAGGATGTGTGAAGGTCTGACGGACAGAGGGAACAGAGACAAGAGAGCTGAGTCATTAAACACAGAAGAATGCTAAAAATCGTAAACCGTCTTCGCCTACTTGAAGTCCTCCCGCAAAGAAAGACAGAGAACGGAAGAAAATGATGGATTGCTTCCCTCATGACTTGGATGTGGACAAGTTCCTATCTTCCCTTCACTATGATGAATGAAATGGCACCAAGACACAGCAACAGAAAAGGGCTACTACATAACTACCTGGTTACACCATCTGCTAAACCTGTGCCTCTGGTTCCTATTAGTAGCCTTGCCCGAGACTTAGCCAATGAGTGGCTTGATTTAGTTGATTTTTTTTCTCTCTCCTCTCTCAATCAAAGAGGAGAGAGGGAGACAAGGAATCAACTTTGAAATATTACAGGTAAGAAATACACATGATTTGCTTCGAGTTGGAGAAAGGCTTTGGTGGTGCCATCGTCATGCACGGCGCGTTCACAAGTGCACCCGTGTGTGTCCTCTGTATCTGTATGTACAAAATGCGCAGCCGGAGACTTTATCTGTCTGAAAACATACTGGTGGTCGCACATGGGGAATCGCTCATGACACATCATCAGATACCACCTTAATCTCATGTTTACAAAACTGAGCTCAATTAATGCATGACTCCAGAGTTACCCCCCCCCCTCCCCCCCCCCCCACACACACACACACACACACACACACACACACACACACACACTCATAGATGCAATTAAATAAGGTGCAACTTATTTGATACAGATTCTGAAGTGATGCCGCTGCCCAGTTTGAACCAACCGAGCAAGAACACTGCGTACCAACTCTTTTAGAAAGTGTTCAGATTTCGTCTGCTAATTTTTTTTTAAGCACTGACACAGCTTTTGTAATTAGATCTCCTTATATTCGCAGAATGACATCTGAAGTTTCTGCTACAGAATATAGATCTTAGATGGCAGCTTGGTCTTTACAGTAATGTACGCTAAAGATGTAGTCCATGCAATATATCTGTACGTCTGACCTGATCCCTACAGAGAATCTATGCAGTGTTGTCATGAGGAAGATGAGAGACAGACTCAGCGACACAGACGAGCTGAAGGCCGTTACCAAAGCAGCCCGGGCTTCAGTAACGCTGCCTTTTCGCCTCCACGCCACACCACATTGATGCAGTAATAAAGACCAAGCGTTAAGTGGAAATAAAAACTACTTTTCAGAAGGATAGACCTTTCTGTATTATAACCTTTTTTTGGATTGATGTGATATTCTCAGTTAATCACCAGGATAAAGAATGAAAATGGCGTAAAATATTTCACTTCATGACCTTTTCCATTAAACAAAATGAAAGAAGGGAAAGTTTTCCACTATATTCTCATATATTTTTTTGCTGCACCTCAATGAATAAATAAAGGATGATTGGTCGACAGCAGCAGGAAAAACTTCTGTCCCCCATGTGAAAGACTCCACAAATAATTCACTTATGACAAACACTGAAGGAGATGTCGAGTCAGATACAAAGACTGCAGATGCACACATGGCGATGGCTCAACTGGAGGAGTCGGGTGTCTGTCAACAGAAAGGTCAGGGGTTCGATCCCCAGCTCCTGCAGCAGCATGTAGATCACTCAATGGGCAAGGCACTTTACCCCAAGTTGACCTGCGGTGTGAAAGCATACAAGAGTACATCTCCTCCATTAGCTGTAGAGCATACCACATTTGTCCCATGTGGGCACATTCCTCATAATGAATATAAAGCCTGCGTACAATTTAAAACAAGTTCACCCACTGCTCTGTACTCATGCATAAAGAAAGACTCAAACCTTTTCCCAGTCTGTACATTCCTTTAACTCTGGAGTAGAGTTTTTAATTTTAATATGGAGAATTCACTCACTTTGGTGATTCAGCCTCAAGTGGCCATTCGTGGAACTGCAGAATTGAATCTGTTTTTCCGGCCTGTTGGATGGCGCTTGGTGGGTTTGTGTGTTTATGTCATAGCTGTATCTTGTCCACTATTATCAGTGTTGCACTGCTCGTACACAGTAAAGAGAAATCCAGCAAACAATCTGCAGCAACAGTTTTCATCATCCAATAAACAGGAAACATTGTCGCTCTGAAGGACCCTGATGACATCAGTTTCCTGGTTTATTTATTTCCTCCCCTGTCGTCACTTGTCTGTAACCAGGCAGCAGAAACATAAATGAACTGCAGACCTCGAGTCATGAGATCATGTCGGTGCACTGTAATGGTCACCGCACCTCCGATCAACACGGCTGCCCTCGATTCCGTCTGCCGAGGAAAAGGAGCCTCTGCAAACCGACTGCTGTGGTCAGCTGGCACGCCGGCCTCATTGTGTGCCCACACAGCTGTGACCTTCTCAGGGATCATCAAGGAATCTGCCTTCCTGATTGAGATTCCACGTAAGATTAAGTGCGGCCCCTGGAAATCTGTGTCAAGCGAAGCATACGGTGCGCCCGGCCGTCGGCCCTCACGCTGTCCAGCTTGTGTTTTGCAGCTCGCGTGCAGCCAGCGCCACAGAGATTTACACTTCATGCGATGCCGGCTCCCGGCGCACAAAACTGAGATTTGATATATCTTTAAAACTCTGCGGCAACAATACCAGACAGTCTATGCATCATAATAGACTGAAAATACCTCGCATTTAAGGCAGCTCGTTAAAACTGACCTGCCTGCACGCCATGTGACATCCAGTGTGTCTGCTTTATGAACTTCCTGTCTGGGAAATTGCAATCAATTTGTCTGATTTGCCATATTGTGTACCTGAATATATTTACGTTTTTATATGGAGTATTATTTAAAGTTACTCGTAAACGTACACATAAGTTAAAGACGACTTTAAAAGGTTGATCTGTTTGTTCCAGGAAACATATTTTCAATTTCTTAATTAGCTGAAGCAGCAGTTTTGTGTTTTTGTTGGTTTTCTGCTTGTAAACGGGTAAGGCAGAAAACTGCTTGATGCTTAGACCTGTAGGGGCCCCCATGAGGCCCAACAAACCTTGACCACAGCAGTAGCTTCTAGAGAGGCTTTCTATGGTGACTCAAGTTTGACGTGTGACTTTGCATTTTGTTTTCTTTACTTTTTTTAATTGTATAAATTAACATTTTCTCCCTCCATTTTCATAATAGGCTTACAAATGAACACAATAACCTATCAGGGCACATTTTTCTGGAAGAGATCTTTTTTCATGAGCAGATTGAATTAAATAATTTCATGTAGGCCAAGAGTAATACTCTGAAACCTTAAATCAGTCATTTTAAAAGTCTTTTCATGTAGAAGCACTTTATCTTGTTGAGATTTTCTCCTGATTACTGTACACTGGGTTGCAGGAAATGTGACACATTCAAGGTGTACAACACTCTGAGTGGGTACATTTCCTCTGTGCCAAACTCCACCATTGTCCCAAGATAATCTAATTGAGTGTGAACTAAATATAGCTGGAGTGGCGGACAAACATTTGCCCTGTAGTGACACTATTGGACGGATGTAAAGCGCTGTTAAACCCTGAAGCAACAGGCACCATTGTAACCAATTAACACACAGAGAGAAGGTAAGGTGGAGTGGGACAGGAGGGCGACAGAGGAGTGTGCGAGGATTCAGTGCCAGGACAGAAGACTGAAGAGAGGTCAGGACAACAACAGACGATAACGAGACAATCCCGTGAACTTGTGTTCCATTACCTAATGTTGTGTGTTGTTTGGAAACGTTTCACAGGGATGCACTTGCAAAAATGTAGGATCATATTTTGCAAGATTACAGGTTCTATGACCAAAGAACAATTTTACTTTTTAGCAGTGTCGTATAAGACTTATGTGTGTTTGTATTTGTGCACGAATGTTACAATCTCACTCACACGTCCTTTACCCACCTGTCTCCTCCTTGCTCATCCGAGCCATATTTTTTTTTCCCCCGTTTTTCCTTTTTGAGAATAAAACTAATCCAAGAGGAACGGCATCTGCAGAGAGAGTTAAAATTATTTTACCCTTTCTTACCGCTCTAATTTTTTTCAGAGGGGAGAGCAGGGAGGGATGACGTGAGAGGTCGCGGCGACCTCACGCGAATCCGGACTGCCTCCCACACGGCTGTCGGAGAGCAGGGAGAGACATTTTTAATCTCAGCGACCTAAACACTCCATCACCTCTATCAGATATGACACCTTCCACTTGACACACCCCCATATAAACCCAAGGCTTGGTTCAGCTCTGCTTGACACTTCCTGGTTGAGAGAGAGGACTGCACTCAAGTCTGTGGAGCAACAGGAGACTAACAAGATTTGATGAGGAACAATGAGTGAAATGTTTTAATGTAAAAAAATAGTCAGTCTGTGTTTTTTTGGTTGAAAACCTGAAAATACAATTCATCAGAAGTTCCTCACACAGGAATTGTTGCTGTTCACGCCTAGCTAACATTAACACATGCCTCTCAAATTGTCCAAAACTCAAGTCTCAACTCCGACTCATCAAAGTGAATCTGAGCCCCCAAAAAGCTGAGTGTCCGGCTGGAAGTTTCCTTACTATGTGCAATTGTAACGTGGTTAGCTTTTTCTCATGATGTTAGCATGTAGCTGCAGTATTTATGGAAAGTATCAGTATGTGGTTTAGTGACTATAGTGTTAGCATTAGTCTTGTTACCACAATCCTACTGGATCAAGATCTTCCTGGATCTTCCTTTGAATTGGTTGTCCGCTCTAAAAAACTTCTAATACATTTTATTTGTTTGATGGCGCCTTTCAACTCACCCAAGGTCACCTCACATAGGATAAAAGCATAAAATAACAACATCACAGAATATTAAAACCAAACACTGAAGTTAAAAAACAGAAGTGCTGTGCACAGTGAGCAATCAGAGTGAGTATGTCCGTTTGAACAGGGGGGGGTTTGAGTTTGAATTAGAAGGTTGAGATGGACTCTGTTAGCAGTCCGGCAGGTACGAGAGGGGCTGTAGTGATGGAGGAGGTCGCAGAGGTTAGTGAGGGCTGGATGGTGAAGAGCTTTGTATGTGAGGAGGAGGTTTTTGTCGTGGATGCCGGGAGCCAGTGAAGTTCCATGAGAATGAAGGTGATGTGCTCAGATAATTTGGTGGGTGTGATGATCTGGGCGGATCTGAGTTCTGGATGATTTGCTGTCTGTTGATGAGTTTGGGAGTCCAGCGGGGAGGGCATTGCAATAATAAAGGACGATTAAGTTCATTACGTATGAGTGCAAATTGGAGTGGACGTTTGTGTTGAGACACATTTATTTTTCACAAGCATTTTAAACTAAACTAAACTAAACTTTGTAGTTTTGATACCTAAACCTTGTCAAACTACAACGTCTTCAAAGAAGACCAAAAAAGTTGCAATGTTGTCAAGTTTGGGTTTCACTTTTTAGTTTGGTTTGGACCATTATTAGCGGGATCAAATCACGTCTCTGTTGGATCACATCTGACACATCAACTAATTAGGTGATTTTATTTTACTGTTTAATCACAGATTTTTAACTTTACGACAAAAAAACCCAAACATTTCTTTAAAGCGCCATCTGTATTTTTCTCCTTCTTTATCCCCCCCTGCCCAACTCTGTATCTCTCCCACTCTCAGTCTATCATCTCTCCTCTCG
The DNA here is from genome assembly GCF_947650265.1 of Symphodus melops. Classification (NCBI taxonomy): domain Eukaryota; kingdom Metazoa; phylum Chordata; class Actinopteri; order Labriformes; family Labridae; genus Symphodus; species Symphodus melops. The sequence continues at coordinate 2,223,726 of NC_136698.1, read as the reverse complement.
CAGAAACACATGGCACTCTGGCGTTCCTCTCATTCCACTATAATAAGCCACATTCCCTGGAACACTTCCTCCAATCTATCCCTGCTTGTGGTCCCTGGGTCCCAAAGCAGAACCCCCCCCCCCCCCCACCACCAACCTCCCACTTCTCCCACACAAACCCCTCCATGTCCCTCACCCGCCCCTATATGGTGCTTATCCCCGGGCGTCTGTGGCTCCCCGAGTAGATAGCGACAGGCAGCCAGAGCTTCCCATTTAACTGTCTGTCTTCTGTCTGTGAGTCACGTCGGATCAGATTGTTCCAGTCACTCGGTTCGTGCAGGAAGACAGCATCCAGCGCCAGGACCTTTTAAAAACACACAAAGCAGCAGAGGGAAGAGGGGGAAACCTGGAGAGACGGTCTCCATCACACTCATGAGAGACATGGGAGGAAAGGAGAAGAAGCTGCTGGTCATTGCAAATGTGCCCAAGTACAAAGGGTGAGTTTTAACTTTTTTTGATTTATTGAGTATTGTCTTTCCTCTAATTGGCATTGTATAAGAAGCATTTTGACTTGCGTTTACTTGGGACAGAATGGTATTCAATGTGCATAATGACCATGTTTTGCATTCTAACACCTCTTTTCCAGTGGTGTCGCTTACGCTCGGTGCAAGGTGCCACTTGTCAGGTTACACAGCACACTGATTTACGTTGTGCACATTTACTCCGGAGCGTCATTTGAGTTAGACATCAGACTCTTCCTCTCGCATGTTCTATTAAATGAAATGAATATAGATTGATTAAAGGTTAAATATACAAACAAAAACCTCTTGTTAAAATATGGCGATTAGAAAATCAAGACCTTTTCAGTGTTCATTTGCAACCGCTCAACAAACTGGACAAACCCTCATCTATCTGTCCTGTTAATTTTGCATTTTTTTTTGCTTCTAAGACCAAAAGTCATTCATGCTGAATTCAAGCCCAAACAAGAATGCAACCCCATACTGCTGCGGACTAAAAAAAGGGGCCGTGCTTTGTTCTTAGCGAAATGGAAAAGTACATTGAGCGGTGCAAGTTCTTCAGTTACACATTTATGCAGAGGTTGCTGAGCTGTTGTCAGTGTGACGGATTGGATGTGCTTGTTTGTTAGTGTGTATATCTGTGCGCACCATGCTGCACGTGTGTGAATGATTCTGAGAAGCCTGCAGAGTCTTCCTCTACACATAAGCCATCTGTGCATATGTTTATTGTATAAATATCAGGGTCCCCGTTTCTAAGAGATCCTCCTCAGTTCAGCTGTTTGCACTGGACCCTCCAGAGAGTGATGGCGATGATACGTCTATCACGACTTGCCTTTCAAGCTTGCGCGAGCTGGCACGGTTGGAAAAGGAAATGCTGACTTTAGTCTGAGAAAAATAAACCTGTTGATCACTTGATATTATCGGGTCAGGGAGTCAACATGCTTAATTTGACGCCTATTAATTTGAGAAGTGTCTGCGGTCACTTGAGGATCCTCTCCTCTCTAATGAAGGAGTACTTTTTTTTTTTCCTCCCTTCTCTTCGAGGTTGTGGTTTCAAAATGTTGTCCTTTAGCAAAGTCAGCTTTGGGCTCCACACTTGAGACCTTTTGGAAACTCTTTAACCGACCTTCGCTGTTGATATTTGAACTTTGACGTTCGCTCACTTCGGTTGAGCGGAGATCAAGTTTGATCTGATGGTGATGTCCTAAAGTCATCCATTCTCTTCCATAGACGCACGCACACACTCGGAGACGCATTCCTGTGGTTTATAGGCTTTGAGGGCTGTTTCCATGCAACTACTAAACCAGGACAACAGAGGCCCCTGAGAGAGATGGCACCCTCTGTGTCCATTTGAGACTGCCCCTCATGCTGAGGTCTCCTGGGACTAAATTCCTCCATCCTGGCCTGATACCTAAAAAAGGCCCCTAATCTGCCCTGTTGCTGTTTCTGTACCATGTAGAAAACAAAGCTGCGCACAAGTATGAACAATAGACAAGCGGTGCATGCACACGTGCACGCAAAACATGCATGCAGAACCCCCCGTGTCCTCCCTCGCCACTTCATGTTATCTGTTTACTTAGCAGCCGATACACAACTCGGACACACTGATATCTTAAAGATCCTTTCACCCTGCCAAACTGGAGCACCCCGAACAAATTGTGAAATATTCAGGCCTGGCTTGTTATTCTAAACCATGTATCTCGGATTGAGAAGTGACATGCCCCTTGCTGTGCGAAGGATAAAAATAAATCATTTACATTTTAAAGCTGGAGATGCACCAAGAATCTAATTCTGGAAGTTCATCCTGTCGATTACATCGCAGCTTTGCTTAATTTACCATAATTACACTTCTGCTGACTCTTCAACAAAGATCAACAAACAAATCTGAAAGCAGAAACTTTGTGTTAAAGTATAAAAAAAAACACTGGATCAGAATGATGAAACGGTCCCTTCAAGCTCGAGAGATAGTAACCAACACAAACAAGGGTGAAACCGACGCTTGATCCAAAGGCAACTGGACTGAGTTGAAGACATTGAACCAAGTCCAGTGTCCCTCGGATCAAGCTTTGAACTTGTTGCCACGACTTGGATGTCTGAGAACCTTCACACGCGAGGGTGAAATTTGGTTCATTTTGCAGGAGGAAAAAGCTCTCGTTGTGCACAGCTGTTGATAATGAAGAAATAGTGCGAGTACGTAATCAAACTGCTGCTAATCCACATGTGTTGAAGACCGGAAGAATTCAAATAGTTTGGATCACTTTCTTTCCTTTTTACATGTAAAGTTAGCTCGTAACAAGTCCACTGTTTTTGGACTGAGAGTGAGTAATTAATAAATGAAACTCAGAGTTTCTCTTCTAGATAATCTGGACAAAATTAAAAGTTACATCAGCCACACGGTACTTTTAGTTTATCCAGTACATTTCCACTTTAGGATCCTGGTACCATTTTAGGTCCTTTGACACATAAGAGTGTGTGGGTGGGCGGGGGGGGGGTTTGCAATGTCACCTGTTACCTTTGTCCTTCACAGTGTCTCTTTTTTCAACACTCTCTGATGTTCCCAGTTTGAAGCTGGAACAATCATTTGGTCCCAACTAACCCACGGCTATATGTGGACTTTTTTACTGCTTCTGTCTGTAGTCCTTCGTCCCATCATGGACAAATTATTTGACAATAACAAAAGCATCCAGGCGGTGTCCCCTCTGATTTGTATTATGTGCTCTTTTGAACTCCATGCATTTAATAACCTCCATAAACCTGCAGTATATATAGATGTGAGGGTATTTAATGCTTGTGGCTCGGTTTTAACGGTGATATTTCCTGTCATCGCGTTGCTCCATGTGGTACATTTGGCACTGAGGCGTGGTTGTGTGTTTGTGTGTGTGTGTTTGTGTGTGTGTGGGGGGGTCCCTCATTTTTTTTGTCCTGCTCTTTACTCATCTAAACACAGACTGTTGGACTCTCTCAGTCCTCAGAGTCTCAGGGATTCATTACCACTGTATGAGTTATGAGACACATGCGCTTCTTCCTATCAGTTACACGGAGGGATTATGATGCAGAAGACAGATAGGAACCCCCCCCACACACACACACACACACACACACACTGTTTTATAGAGGGGGATTACAAGAGGCCGCCAAGCAAAAAGTAAACAGACACAAACTACAGCATTACTTGGACAGCGACACGCTGGCTAGTAGCCTGCATGCACACATTACAGCCACATAAACACCCTTATGTAACAATGAGTCAAAGTGACCACAATGGAAAGCTTGATCAGATCCATTTCCTGTCTGCCTGGCAACGAGCTCTGTGACAGCTCCTGCCTCCTAATGGTTTTTTTACCACTGGAAGTTTTCCATTTGTGGGGATAGCGTGCCCTTTGACCTTCGCCCTGTACTACTGGTCACCTTTAAATAAAACCCTTTAAAGGTGACCTGGAGTCACCAGGCCACGCGGGGTCACGGGGCTCTTCAGGGCAACAAGTCATGTCAGCTGCAGCTGACACCAACAAAGCAGGTATCAGAGTTGTTGAGAGGCTGAGGGCTGGTCGGGTCAGACAGCTGTGGTGTTTTATAGGTAGAAGAAAAATGTAGCTTCTTCTTCAAAGGACACTCTTAAAACATCCATTTATAATCATCCTATTTAAGCAAACGCGTGCTTTTCTCTAACGTTCAAAACTCTACACACTGTCCTGGTCCCTGTAACACTGAAGACTGAAGATGAAATGCCATGCAAGAAGTTCTGGTGTATGGCCCAAAACAGCGAAAATGTTGGTCGCCTTTTAGCTCCAATCAGAGTTCAGGGTGCCGTTGTTTCCTTTGAATAAAGTTTGTTAATTTAGTTAAAAAAATATTGCATACAATTTTTTCAATTTTTTCAATTTCTCAATATCTACATATTGCACCTTTAAAGTAATTTGAAAGAACAAAATATCACCATGATCAATGCACTGAATGCCTCTGTAGTTTGTTTAGGTGCAGCCGTGTATGTCTATACAGTACGCTGATTATTGACTGATTTATTGTTTGTTTGTTTTTCCGAAGAGCAGAGTCTCATCTATTCAGGACAAACTTTTAAAGTTGAATTTAAATGATTAAAGGAGCAGTGTTGTGATGTGTTACGATGTATACGAATGTGGGAAACTTTCTGCAAATATGCATCGTCTTACGAGTAGACGAGTCTGCAGTGGTATTCATCAGAAATGGAGCACTTATAATGCATACAGATACATGTTATGAAGGCTGCACAAACAATCTACCTTTACGACTGTACCAATTTTTACAAAAATTCTGCTACTTTCCTCCCCAATTTCAAACTTTCTCCAGGCGTTGTTTTTACTCCGTTTTACATTTTATTCATCATTTTAATTTGCTTTGCTCGAAATGACAAAACTCATCCTCTCCCTTTTCTTCTGCATCCCGAGCTTCAACCAGCACTTAAAAAGTAAATAAATGAAGATAAAAGTCGATGATGGATATCTGTAAAGTTGTTCGATGTGTTTGTAAATCACTGTATGTAAATCCCAACATAAGCAGCAGTGACAGGTGCATCCCTGTCCGCTCTTTCAGTTTTAGCACTGCAGTTGAAATCCAACCCTGAGAAAGCCCCTGATGCTGAAGAGCAGCTCCATGCAGTCTTCATCGCATGCTCTCTGCTGAAACTACAGCCACTCTCTGACCTCAGTAATTGTCAAGCAAAGGCGCAGAACATTTACACTCTGGGGGTATAAATATCCCCAGTGATCTTCCATGACTCCCCCAGAGGCTCAACAGGTAGAGCGCAGCAGAAAGCCAGCTGTCGCCAGCAGGCGTCAGGGCAGATCCCCCCCCCCCCCCCAACATCATCAGTCATCCCGTTTGGATCCGGACTACGGCTCGATCAAAGCAGGTGGAGTTCACTCATCACACAGCTATTTGGACAATGTTACACAACATTAAAGTTGTGTAACAGATTTTACAGGAGATTTTGCTAAACCACTTCTATGAATACAGGGATCTCCCTTTAATTCACTGCTTTCATTAGGCGAGTGCAAAGCAATGTGGCAAAGCACCGACAAGGACTGCTGTATATGAGTGTGGATTAACAGGATCGTTGAATCAATGTGACTCAAAAACCTTGACATTTAAAGTAATTAATTCACTGAGTTAAGAGATTTATCGTCATAGTTTATTTATATTCTCCTGAATCTCAACAAATTAGATCCACGCGTTTCGGCTTGTGGCCTTCATCAGGGTCGTCTTTTGAAAAACATAAATGTTTTTAATCAGGATAAACTTTGAGTGTGTCTTTTTGTTGTTGTTTTTTTCAGGTCAGACAAGAAGAGCCTGTGTAACGACTTCACTTCTAGCAAAAAGAATGGGAAACCTCCGTCGTCTGCCGTACCGCCACCCATCCCCATGTCCCCCATCGTAGAAAAGATGGAGGGGCTGAAGGCCATCCGCAACCGCAGCAACAGCCTGCGTCTGGGCCGGCTGGCCTTCTATCGGCACCTGGAGAAGGTGGAGACCATGCGATGCTTCTGGGAGCTCAAACACGTGGAGATGGAGGGAGCAAACCAGCAGGTAACGTTGACACTGCGTTTATTGTCCTCGCTGTCATCGCCACACCGAGCCGTGATCGCGCAGCAGCCATTTTCACATGTCGAGTCGTATAATGGCAGAGAATCTGTTAGGTATGGATCATATTACAACCTCCTGATTGACCAGAAACATAACCTACATAAGGCCGTATGTTAAGGTCAAGATATTCTCCTTCTTTTCGTTTCAGTTTTAATAAGTCTCAGAGCTCCTCAAACAAGTGTCTTGTTCTAAATGAAATCCACTCTTCAATGAGTGCAAGAAATCCTGATACGTTTTACTTTGGATTCAAAGTTTTGCAGACATGCAGCTGCCGGTAGTCAAAGCAGTATCAACAAATAAAAACAGATAAGTTATGTACGGCGGCTGAAGTCTTTGTTGCAGCGGCTTTGGGTTCGAATCCGACCTCAGTCCTTTGCTGCATGTCGTCAACCGACTCTCTCCTCCAAACACTTCCTGTGTGGCGTCAGCTGTCCTGTTGCACACGATCTGCATAAAATCCACGATCACATTCACATTACAAAAACAAGCATTCAAGAGCAAGTGAGCAAAAGTGGCTATTTCACAGCAGACAATGTAAAGTGAGGCAGATGTCTCTATATGTATATATATGTAGAAAGTGATTGAGAGCAGTGGCTGTCTGTTTAAAAACAAAACACACAGCTTAAATTCAAACTGAAAAATAACCATTTATTAGTCTCTTTTTTATAAGCTGCACAGAAGAAGCATGTCAGGTATTTATTGTGCTTTAAATGGTCTCAGTCTTTGTAACGTGCTGCCTGCAGTCGGTTCAACCTGAGCCAAAGTCCTCAGTCTGCAGCGGAGGGGACGATGAAGGGGACTGAAATAACTCACAGCAGACTCTGTGTTCTCACTCTGTGCACCTGTTGGCAAACACATGTGCAGACAGGTGGAGCACAACAAGCCCACCAGGGGGAGCTGCAGATCTTTAAATGTTCTTCCTGCGTCTCACTCGGTCCTGCTTTTCCTCACGGCAGACGGCTGGTCATCATCAGTCTGTTTCTGTGTCTTAAAGGACGTTTTTTCTTTGCCGTTGTAACTCTGTTAAATGTGGTTTAGTGCTCATGATGGATTAACGTTGGGTCTTTGTTGTGAGCTCTTTCACCTGCTCTTATGTAAAGTGTCTTAGGATAACATTTGTAAAGACTTGGCGCTTTATAATTGAGGACTGATTGATGTTTATACAGTCTAAGTTTGGCCTGGTCAGCGATCAGCCTGTCACTCTCTCTCTCACATGCACTTGAAGCTGCGAACTGAAATAAATCAAACAAAGTGAATGTTCATAGATGTCGAGACCACAAGAGGGAGGCACTGGGCCAGTTTGTACCGGCATCAATCTTGCAGCTGGTGAAGTCTCCCCCTCTTAAGAAACATTTATGTTTTTCAGCTTTTTTCGGTCGTATGTGACGAGGCAGGCTGGAGTCATTGAGCGAGAGGTCAGATTCAATCACGGTGCTGACATACAGAGACAGACAACCAGCTGCTCTCACAGTCACCAGGTAACCTAACGAGCATGGAGGAGAACATGCACACTCCACACAGAGAGGCTCCTGACAGACAGGGATTCGAACCTGGAACCTCCTCACTGTGACACAACAGTCGACACCTCTAGAAATGACTCATCTTTAATTAGTTTTTATCGTGATGTGATGTTACATTGAATGCAGTTTTGTTTGGATCTGAAAGCAGCAACACAGAGATTAAAGGAGAACATTTTAAATGTATCAACTGGAGTTATAGTTTTAAAGAAATGCACATAATATCATATTTACAGTGTTTATTCAGGTGTTTTATCTGCTCTCTGACGACTTCAGGGTCAGTTAATGATGAGACTGAACATCCCAGTTTAAAATGCTGTGTTTTAAGATGAGATTTAAAGATGGAGAGAGAGTCAATATTACGGATGCGTGGTGGGAGGGAGGTCCAGGGACGGGGGGGGGGGCGGAGCTCTGGACTCCGTGGAGGAAGAAGAAGATGTGAGAGTGTGGGTGGACGTGCAGGAGCTCAGTGAAGCTGCTGTTGGCTTTTTTCATCATGATTGGAATTTGTTGTGGTTGTTTTTTTTGTATTGTTAATCTTATAAATCAGTGATGCTTGCCAAGTTACCACCAGGCAGCGCTCAGGTTTATATTCCAGCGACATAAGGGGGGAGTGTAATTTAAGATCTTCAGTCCGTCACAGAGCCCGGTGCACAACTCTCTCACCTCCCGCTCAGTCGCTGAACTCAGACCTCAGTTGCACCTTTGGCCCCTCCACCTGTCTGTCTGTCTAATCCCTCTGCACCTCACACCTCCACTTTTACACTCCTCACGGTTAAACTGCTACAAACTGAAATCACAAACATGGAGGGAGGCCATACGATGAAAAAAACGCTGTCGCTCTGCTCTCTGCTCTCTGCACAACTTCTCCTCAGGTTCCCTCCCGGGGAGCCGTGCGCTGTGACCCCTTGAACCCGAGCACCACCCAGCTGCTGCTGCTTGTAAAATCAGGCTTGCGTTGAACTGCTGCGCTCCAAAGATTCTGCTTTAAACAGTCTTTAAAATTTAAGATGCATAACACAGCAATGAGCAGACCACCTGCAGGGGCCTACATAGATGTTTATGATGAAAATGTCGTTGTTTCATTTCAATATAATTTCTTGATTTTCTCCATCAAAATGTCAACAGCTGTTGAAATTTTAGAGGATTGGAGAATTGAACGTGGCCAACGGGACATGACCCAGTTTTAAGCCTCGTGACACGTCGGGTCTCATTTTTGGGTTTGAGCCAACATACCTGATCGGCAGGATGAATTCTTTATTTGAAATGTTGTAAAAGTTAGGGCTTGTCAATCACATGGAACATAAATTACTGAATGATCTTTCTGCTGTGTGAAAGAAGACTTTCAATGTGAGCGTTCACGACCATAAAAACACTTACTTACATCAGGAAAATATTTACACAGGTTCGTCATCATGAATTAAAAAGGAGGGCTGTTTTTTTCCTTGTAGGACTGCACAATGAATCACTATTTATTACAGCTATCTATAGCAATATTTACACTTACAAATATCTTATATATTTTATATATTTCATAATACAAATAATACAAAGTCAGTTTTTTTCAGTTTTTTTTTTTTTTTTGCAATAATCTACATTCAAGCAATTGGCCAATACATTTTATTTGTAAATGACCACGCTTTCAAAACACTATGAAGCAGTGAGATGAAGCTTAAATGCTGAATGTGCCACATTTTAAACTTAAATATCCAGTATGTCCTCTGCATACATTTAAAAAAAGACATTATCATTTATCAGGGTGGTGTCACATTGACCCACCTAAAATAATCAGTGACGTCCAGGAGGCTGGAGTGGACAAGAAGTTCTCCCAAACATCCGTGCAGATATCAGGAAGAGCTGCTGACTCTCTCCAAGCTCTCGAAGCTGAACTGTCAGACTGACTTCAGGAGTGTTGCACATTAATAACTGTATCAGGTCAGACTGACTCCAGGTGTGTTGCACATTAATAACTGTATCAGGTCAGACTGACTTCATGTGTGTTGCACATTAACAACTGTATCAGGTCAGACTGACTTCAGGTGTGTTGCACATTAACAACTGTATCAGGTCAGACTGACTCCAGGTGTGTTGCACATTAATAACTGTATCAGGTCAGACTGACTCCAGGTGTGTTGCACATTAACAACTGTATCAGGTCAGACTGACTTCAGGTGTGTTGCACATTAATAACTGTATCAGGTCAGACTGACTCCAGGTGTGTTGCACATTAATAACTGTATCAGGTCAGACTGACTTCAGGAACGTTGCACATTAATAACTGTATCAGGTCAGACTGACTTCAGGAACGTTGCACATTATTAACTGTATCAGGTCAGACTGACTTCAGGAACGTTGCACATTAATAACTGTATCAGGTCAGACTGACTTCAGGAACGTTGCACATTAATAACTGTATCAGGTCAGACTGACTTCAGGAACGTTGCACATTATTAACTGTATCAGGTCAGACTGACTTCAGGAACGTTGCACATTATTAACTGTATCAGGTCAGACTGACTTCAGGAACGTTGCACATTAATAACTGTATCAGGTCAGACTGACTTCAGGAACGTTGCACATTAATAACTGTATCAGGTCAGACTGACCTCGGGAACGTTGCACATTAATTGAGTGATCACAGAGATTCCACCACAGTCGTATTTTATGGAGGACTCTTTAGGTCTCAGAGTTCAGTCTTAACTCGTGGCTACATTCAAACTATCTCATGCTGCTGCAACGCCACAAATCTCATTCAGTCATAAGACAGAAGTGACACTCAAAAACAAGGCTACATTTGAAGTTGTGCAGCGCTGGTGCAACCAGGTACAGAAAAGAAATCTTTTTGTCTACTGCTCATGCGTTACTTACTTACTCGCATATATTTTTTTGTTCACTTATTTCCTTTCCTTTTGCTTTTTTTCCTTCCCTCCTTATTTGCCAATGTCAGGGTGTATTTAAACGTTTTAACCGCCCAAATCTTAAACTTTGTTTCTCAGCTCAGATAATAGACGATAACTTTGGGAGTGTTCCTCTCCCTCTTTCTCTCTCTCTCTCTCTCTCTCTCTCTCTCGCTCTCTCTCTCCTGCACACGGGGCTGCATGTGTCGAATCAAGACCAGTGCTGAAGTAGCAACACGTGTCTACAGCTAAGATAAACTTAGCCCCATACTTACACAGGTGTTTGTTTACATCTGAGCGTGTTCTTCCACTGCACAGCACTTGTCCTCATCGGCAGTGATTCATGCACAGGACTGTCTCTGTGTCTGTGAAGAATAGAGAGGCCAATCTTCTGCAGGACAGAGAGACATACGCATGCATGCATGAAGTGCTGCGTCTGAAGTTAAAGGATACCGCGGGAGTCTCACTAACATACCAGCAGCAGCAGCTCAAAGAATCTGATTCTGCGTACAGCAACGACACCCTGAACCCAACACCACCTGTCCCCTTTTCGTCTCAGAGACAGCGTGTCCTCTCCTTTTAGGTCCCAGGGTGGGAGAGCAGGGAGGACGCCGGCTCGGAGGGTGACTGGTTGGCTGGGTGGGCACGCGGCTTCACAGCACGGATCCAGTTCTAGTCCGAGCCTGTAGTGAGTGAGAGATTAAACATTCAGTTCATAGCTTCCAGAAGGCCCGACTATTTCATCATCGACGTCCGCTGTCTCGCCCCATGTCAGCAACGTGCTGTCACCTGATAGTCCTTCGCCGCAGGTGAGAGAGAGACGGCCAGAGTAGGTGGACAAGGGGGACAACAGAGACAGGAAGATGGAGAATTTCCTGAGGGATAAAGATATTTGGATAGTAGGGAGTGTGTGTCTGGTGGCCACTTTCCTATGGAGACGGCTGTGGAAATTATTTTCCGTAAAGAAGAGGGGAAGGACCACATCCTCCGCAGACACACAGGTAGGCTAACGAACAGGTGGACAGGCGGACTCAGTGACATGAAAGAACAGCAGGAATGAAGTTTATCAGCTGTCACGCTGTAAGCTGTGGCAGCAGGCCTGCCTAAACCGGAAGTAATGCATGTTATCAGATTATCACCTGCAGCATGCTGCCAGAGCCGTCAAACAGCCTTTGGTGTATTTTGCTCCCTTTTGACAAGGACGTTATGTTAGTCAGTGCAAGGCATCGTGGGAAGAAGGAGCTTGTTCCTCTTTCGCCTGCAAGCAACTCTTCGAAGGAGCAAGATTCAATCACGTTTAATCAAACATATAGAAACAGTATCACATTTTCTTAAATAGATATAAATAACATCCCATCTAAGACACAGTGTAAACAACATGCTGTTGAATTTTTGCTTCCAGAGTTTACATCAGATCATCTTCTTATTTTGTCCTGCATTGATTTAAATAAAGAAGAAGATAATTAGACGGTTAAGTGTGACCTTCATGGACTTTATTCAAAGAGCCAGCTCAACGGCCTAAAGTTTGGGGGCCACAGTCCTCGCAGACAACCTAAGTTCGAGTCCGACCCTCAATGTCTTTTTTATCGTCTTCCTCGATACTCTTAACTGTCCTTTCAGTAAGGCACAACATGGCCAAAAGAGAAAGTTCACTTGCAGGGTTCAAACTTGCATCTGAGTTTTTTTGTTTCCCTCCTTCATAAAGCTCTGCAGTAGATGGAGTCAGTACACGGTGGTGTTCTGGTCGGCCTCGGCGCTGCAGTCTTGTCCTGGATAACGTCGAGCATTATCGTGTCTGTGCAGCCGGTTGGCAGGCCTCCTCTGTACTGGCACGATGACGTGTAATGCGAAGCATCACCGGCGTCCGCGACATTTGTGCCGTGTGGCTGAACTGAACATGCTTCTTTGACAAAACAGCTCATCAACAATCGTGCTTGGCAGTGTGTCATTCATCCGAACGCTGGATGTGCAGTCAGTGGAAAACATCACGTCATCTCTCTCTGCGTCACAAGCTTGTCACCAGCACTGACGTCTAAATTCTTTCAGGTAGCACTCCAGGCTCCCTCACTCCATCAAACCGAGACTGCACATACCGCAAACCAGTAAAAACCAGTTTATAATGTAAACATAATCCAGTATGAAGCGACTGTAAGTGACTCCTCATGAAGTGAAAGAGAAGTTACAGCTCTTTTTTATTAGTCTCAGCGGACAGCGGGCTGATTACTGCTGGATTTATAACTCTACTCGTCTTCACTGTTTGGATATCGGGTTTGGTTAGTTTGCATGCTTCATATCCGGAGGCTGCAGACCTCTAAGTGGACGGCCATTGTTTGACACTCTCTCTCTCTCTCTCTCTCTCTCTCTCTCTGATTTCATGCTCTATCCACTTTCCTGTCCCTCCAGTAAAGGCTCAAAAGCCCCAAAAATAAATGTAAGAAAAACTCTGTCAAAGATCTGATTCATGTGAAAGCATCCTAAGATGAACTCGAGGAATCCTGCCAATAAAGAACTTCTCTAAAAAGAGGAAAGGTTCATATGACAAAATTGATCTCTTCTTTTTTTCTTCTATTGGACGCTTTTTTTCTCTCTCTCTCAATTAAATAAAAAAATCCCCTGCACACTCCTCTTGCTAAGCATCACAATATAAGAAGAAAGAATCACAACGTTTCGGCCCCTGCGAACCCTTTTGTCGAGTGCCAGCGTGTTGTCCTACGCACCTTCTTACTGAGGAAGTTGGATCCTTAAAAACTCAGGAAATCAAGAGGCTGACGTATAGAAACAACAACCTTCACTTTCATGCAAATAAACCTTTTTATTCGATTTTACAGATACATGCAATCACAGGGAGAACATGCTAAGCAGAAAAGCCGACGTTGGTGGTTTACCTCTGCAATAAATGTCAGTTCACTGCTGTCATGTGAGAGAGGGAGATTTTCCTCCAGCAACTATCTGGGTGCTTGACGAGTGAAAGTCTAGAAGAGGCCCAGAGGAGGGCCACCAGCCGAAACATGTCGGCCTAATTTGTTAATAAATTTGATCTTCACTCTAGAAGTGTTGCAGGAGCTTTTTGACTTTGTGTAAGACACAGTATGTCAGCAAACACGACTTCCAATCAAAAGCTGTGTTGAGCTTTGACTGAGGTCTTAAATAACTTCATCTGACGATGGCAAGATTCAAATCTGTATTTTCTCAAAGCCTTAAAAAAGAAAAAGAAAAAGTCGGGCTCAGCCTCTCTGTGCTGAGTTCTCCCCGTGCAGGTGTGAGTGTGTAAGCCCTGTGATTGACTGGTGACCAGTCCAGGGTGGAGCCCACCTCTCACCCTGTGACCATGAACAGGATTGGAGGATTAGAACATTTTGATTGATCCTTATTGTTGGGTATATTTATTTATGGCTCGTGCAGGTCGATATATCTGATTATTACCGTCTAGATTGTCAGTATTTTAAGTTCATTTTTGCACCAGATACAGAAGAGTATTTGTAAATGTGTTACATTTAGGAACCACTCTGAGTGTTAAACCTGGTGGTGCACAATGACAGAGCAGCGACTCACGTCTCGAAAATGTTCCTTTTTATCCCGAACAGAACGAATGGTTCAGGTTTTTTGCAGGATACAAATCAATGTGTTTGTGTTTTTTTGCAGCAGGCTTGCACAGAGTAATCTGAAGTTTGTGCTAATGCGTGTGAGCGTGGCTAATGTGAGAAGGGCTTCTCCTGCCTCAGATTCTCACACTCACATTGCTCAGACAAAATTAGCACACAGACAAATAAATGTGGGAGGAGTCAGTCAGGGTTTTATATAATGGATTAAAGGACTCATGATGACAAACATGAACTAGACTCAATGTGTTTGTGTGATAGTCATGCTATAAATCTTAATTTAGACAGAGAAAAGTACAAATTACAAAACAAAACCCTTTTTCTAAAATCTTGCTTAAATCTTCTGATTTGTCAAAAAACATTTTTCACGAGATGTATTCTGACTGCCCGTTCAAAGCGTGACATTGACGCCCCTGTGACGTCTCTCCTACAATCTGAACATCAGGAGGTTAAACATGCGGGGTGGAGCGATCCGACCAGTTGGTAGAGTCGGTTGTCTCTCAGCCGGAAGCTTACACGTAGATGTTCGATCCCCAGCTCCTGCAGCATCATGTCCGATGTGTCCTTGGGCAAGACACTTAACCAAACCCTCAGTTGCTTCAGAGGTGGCGTATGCATGTGTTTGAATGGGACTAGCTACTTCTGATGGTCACTTCACTGCAGCCTCTGCCATCAGTGTGTGAATGTGCAGCTGTGACTGAGCTAATTAGTGAACACAACAGGAAGTATATAGAAACATTCACCCCGGTTGAGTGGGATCACGTGAAGCTGTTTAAAACTCTTTTAAAACTGCATGTTGCAACTCTCACAGAAAACTATTTTTGACCAGAAATTCCTCAAAACTCGGGGAGGAAAAGCTTTATTTAAAACGACACCAAATTCAGTGGACACATGAAATCCTTGATTCTGCTGGAAAACTGAAAAAACTGAGTTTGTTAAATCACTTTGACGTCATCTTCCACAGCTTTCTTGAAACCTATTTTTCTATTTTTCTCGGGGGGGGGGCCCTGTTTTCGCCTGGACTCCTCTTGCTGCTCTGTCGGCGTCCACTTTCAGCCGTTTGCATAACTTATTACTAGCACACTGCTGATACATACTGGAGTCAATGCAGCCGTTACCTTGTTTAGATCTGTTTGAGGAGGTCGTCAGGTGAAATGATCTTAAATCGGTCGGTATCTGAACACTTTAAATCATTGTATTTGAGTCCATAAATTCAACCTGTCAAACCTTTACGATGCTCCTCATCAGAATCAGAATCCCACTGTGACATCACAAGGAGAGCACATTTGAAACAGAGCATTTTTTTCTGTTTCAGTGTGATGTCCGACTTATACAGGTGACAAACGAAGGACTGGATGGTTGTGTCTCACAGTTTGTGGGGAGGTAAACACCCAAGATACTCAAATAAATAAATACTGTACAAGTGGATTTGTCCCCTTTAAGTTCTTTTAAGAGCGGTCAGTGATTTTGATCTCAAACCTTTGGCTGATAGTTTATCTTTGTATGTGTTTACAGTTTGTCTCTTGTCCTGTTTGTGTGTTGTAGTAAGAGCAGGTGTATGTGTTGTCTGGGATCAATCCATCAGTCTGTCATTATTTGTATTGCGCCAATCCATAACAAGCGTCATCTCGAGGATTTTAACCTGCTTAAAGAGGAGCAGAGGAAGCTGGGATAAGATGCAGGATGGTTTGTCCTTGCGTCCTCGCCTCTGAGGTGGAGGTCGGAGCAGGCCGTGTATGAATGAGGACGGCGGGAGTTGTGGGGACGTTGTGGAGTCCGATGGCGGTGGCTGGACGTTGTGGTCGTTAGGCGCTATAGTGCCAGATCGTCTCGCAGACGATTGGAGGAGCTCCTTCGACTCTCCTGCTGCCTGGACATATGTTTCAGCGTGTGCAGTATGCTGTGTGTGGATGTACAGTATACTGCATTTAACAAATAGAAAAGTGTGAGTTGTAATGTGTAGTTAAAAGTCTAGTTGAAGGTTTTGAAAGGATAGTTGGACGCCTGGCGTTTGGTCTTGGAGCGTGTGAGTGACAGCAGGATGAAACAAAGCTGAAGGCCGACATCAAGTGACGGCTGGCAGACGAGCTCAGGTTTGAGTGCTTTTGCTGTTTATGATTTGACACCATGTAGATCAACACATGATAATAATCAACAGGAGGGGGGGTTGTGTGATTAAATGTGCGCAAGTAAGGGAGGGGGGGGGGGGGTTAGTAGGTCAGGGTTAAAGGAAACCTGAGAACAGCTGAGTGGGACCCTTTTCCAAATGCTCAGCTGGTTATCAGCAGGTTCAGCGGTCAGAGGAAGAGTCAGATGTCTAAAGTGCTCTACCGCCATCTAGTGGTAACAAGACAGAAATGCAACCCCCTTTATATTTTTCCAATAAATACTGTACTCTCAGTCACAGACTGAGAACAGGAGCGCCGTCCCACCCGTGGAGAGTCCTGAGTTTATGTTAACCGTTTCAAGCCGAAATAATCCATCAAGTGTTTGGCTTGTTTACTTCGTAGAACAGACAGAATATTTAGATCACATGACTGTGACGAAGCGTCTTTTTGCTGACTCTGTGACAAAGAGAGACCGAGGGGGGGCGTTTGAGATCTCCACTAAGCTCTGCTGGTTTTTGTGTGAATCTATTTGCGTGAGTGTTTTTTGTTTTTTTTTGAGGAGCGATGGGATTGACAGTAATTTTAAGAGGTCAGAGGTCAACGTTTACCCAGAATCCTCTTCCAAGCACTGTCACACCCCAGTTGTCTCTGTGTTGCATAACACGGATGGCAAGCGGCGAACTGAGGATAACAGAGGGAAGTTGTTGTTGTGTGCATGTATTTTTGAATCTGGGTACATTCTTGTGTAGCTTATGTAACGTATTTACAAGCTTGGCCTTATAGCTTGCTCCAGGGAAAACACACACACACCTACACACACACACACACACACACACACACTGTGTGTACGTCAAACAGCGCCTCTATTCCATGAAAGGAATCTTTTCGGTGTCTGTCCGAGGTCATAACAGAGCGAGCACTGGACGAGTGTTATCACAGCAGCTGAACTGTGAAAGTACGGACTGTCATCAGCCGGCGGTGACACGAGTAGCTTTGTCAGATAGAAAAGCAGCAGGTGGAGCAGCAGAGATAATGTGCCGCCTTGTTTCCATTTCCATGAACTCGCCAGACATCCGTCCTCCTGCAACGCTGGAAAAAAGCACCATGGAGTTCTACCCCGTTAAAAGAGAAGAAGAAGAATGCTGCAGAGCGGGCAAAGAGATGAGGAGTGTGATCGTTTAAGGAAAGCCGACGAAGACTTAAAGGAGGAATCTGTCAGTCTGACACCTTGTGTTTAAAAATGGGTACTGCAGTCCAAACTCAAAACATTAGAGCGGTCGCCCTCCGCCCCCTCCTTCCTAGAGTCAGCACTCGCCTTGTTGCTTCACTTGCACATATCTGCTCATGGAGCTTGGTAGAAGGAAGGTCGGGTACAGTCACTTCCATTGCTGCAACACCTGTTGGTTTGCAGTCTACCCGGCAAACAGAGGGGCGTCCAAAACAGCCGGCGTCCTTCTCTGGTCCAAACCAATCCAGACCATTCAGGACCAGAATCTGAAGTTAGAAGTGAGACATACTGGCTCATGTTTCCTGAATGCCTGATCAGTTGTCTTTCACAATACTCCTTTTAAAAACAACACTTGTACAGGACAAGATCAGCAAAGAGGTGACAGGTAACGCTTTGTCCACGGGGGGGCGCCAAAATGAACACAAAACCAAAGTTCTTCACAGGAGCTTTAAAGTAAGTGTGAGTCACCTCTAAGTGGATCTGATGGATCTCATCTGATCTGATGCACGTGGTCGTCTGAACGGACGGCTGGTGTTGTGTCTTGTCTGGGTGATAATCCAATCTTTGAAAAATCTATTACTTCCTGTATGTGTTGCAAAGCTCTGCAGACTGCTGAAGACATTAAACATTATCGTAGTAATAACATAAATAAAGCAGATTTTTTGGGGGGGGGGCGCTTTGGGAGTTGTTCACCTGTGATCTGCCAAATGGCTCGGCATTGAAAAAGCATCTGGAGTCAGATCTGAGTGTAATGCTGTTGGCACTTTGTCGGCCATTAAAGTGAAACCGCCCCGGTGGTAAAAACAGACAGCAGGCTTTTAAAGTTTACAGGGAACCTTTGACTGCAGTAATTTCAATTATTTTGGTGTCCGTGAGGCCGACGGGGCGAGTCATGACGATGGTATGATAAGTTCTTTGTGGGCACGGAGGCTATTTAAGGGGGGAGACCCTGGATGAATCAGGGGCCCCAGAGCTGGACCGGGCCCTGCAGCATGCCTGAGATCAGTGAGCTGTTACTGAGCTGCTGTCAGTTGGCCCAAAATTGTCAGACTATTGCCAGGCACCCCCGAGCAGTCTGTCTCATCTGAGGCTGGGTAGGCTCACCTAATGATTATAGAGTTCCTTTAAAAGGATTAAATTAGGTGCTAGGTTTTACAGAAAATCTACAAAATTAAAGATTTGACTGTTGGTGATTTGGCGTGTCACTCACTGAGACCGGGAAGGTTGCAACAGTAACCGGGAAATCAACAAAATATAATTGAATGAATTATTGCTCATTTAGAAAACTATTGTCTACTATTAGATTGATTGAAAGTTAGTTTGAGGAACAGCATTTCTGATATGGTGACCGCCATCGTTCAGACTTCCTCACCTTTTGCTGAGATCCGCTTCTGGAGTAACGGCGCTCGTGCATGTAAGTGAGGGGCGGGGCTTTAGATGGAGCACAGAGGAAACGGGGTGCAGACGGAGCACTGAGGGAATGCTACTTTCAAAATCAAACTAGTTTTTTTCTTTTAAATGACCAACCCTGCCTTTAAGGAGGCTACATATATTAACTTACTTTCACATCAGCGTTGCTTTCAAAGTTCACCACGGCAGCCATGACCCCGAGGCTCACGCTTGTTGCTGGTCACACGGTCTATTATTGTTTCTGCAGGATAAAACATTTAGCATTCACGTTGCACAGCGGTGATATGGGATTACGGGACAGTCTGCACGAGAATACACATTATGTATCGTCTGTGTCTTCCTGCTGAGTAACTCTATATGCAGTAAAAGCAACAAGGCAGCGTCACTGTCATTCCTAAACAGCTCCTCTATACCACGCCGGCTCTCAGCTTACCGTGTAACCTTTTCTGGAGGGATTTCAGAGATAGTCCAGCAGAGTACAGTTAAACCACCACCAGAGCCGGACTTATCAAACCCTCTCCCTGCTTCCTCCCACCATCGCTCTGTGGAGCATCTGTTTGACAGGATTACTCTGATCAGCCAAATATCAGTTTTTAACTTCATTAGACGCACACATTGTATGTTGAAGACACATAAGTTAGTGTTGAGTGACTCAACATAAAGTCGATGCATGATGAACTGAAGAGGCGTTACTATGCTTTAAGACCATAACTTTCAACTGCAGGCAAACTATCTTTAGACCTGGTCAATTTATTTAGCAGTTAAGAAATAGAACAAAATAGGAAAAACAAGGATAGAAAAACAGATGAAACATGCAGATAGAAACTCTCTGACACGCAGGGACTATATGGTTTAAAGACGAGGATTCTCTCAAGCCGTCTTCATGACTCCTGACCTGGCTGTTCACATAAGCTCCTCATAGCGGGAGGCTATCCCTGTCAGACGGAAGGTCTCTAAGGTAAGATAGAAGTGGTGGACGAATCGCGATGCTTTCATTTGAATATTTGCCTTTATATCGATGCTAAGTGTAGTTAAGCTGGAATCATAACATCAATAAAAGAGTGCAGAACAGAAAACCTAATACAGCTGTTTAACTACGTGCACGGAGATCGTAGCTGACACATGTACACAGTCTATGCAGTGACTACAGTCACAGTATACAAACGTCACACCCACCTTCAGTTGGCTCAAGGTGAATTTTCCTGGTTATATCCTGTAAAATATTCGGGGTCTGACAGGAGAAACTCCGGGTGCAGCTCCTCCTGCGAATATCAGGAGTTTTTCAAGAGTTTTCTGCAAGTGTGAAATCCCTCCCACTCTGTCTCGTTTACAGCAGCAGCAGCCATTTGTTTTCAGCACTTACGCCGGTGAACATTTGGAGCAATTATTCGCTCGGGAGTGAAATATTAGCTTCAGAAGTTGTGGAAGACAAAAAAACAGAGCTAACTGCAGAGTGAACATTGGACCTAAACATACCTCCAAATGAATGCTAATGTGCATCATGTCAGCTGGATGTGCAAACAAGCAACAACATGTTTGTCATAACAGCTTTATAAGGTGATAACATGTCGTGTTTATGGCTTGGACCGATACCTCCAAGTGGCCTTGATTTTATTAAGACTGCTCAGAGCGTGAAATCCTGTAACTCTTAGTTTGGATATTTCCTTAAAACTTCAGATTCAAAGTAAATCAGCCTTTAACTTGGTTCTCTGTTGTTTATGCTAACTTGCTGTCTTATTTATTTTACGTTTTATTTGATAGGGGTAGATACAGTGCATGGACGAACTGAAAACTGCAATCCACTGCAAGTATCATAGACTTTATAGCAGAAGGCTTTTTCTAAATAAAAGATTGAAACATTTAAAGGCTGAATGTGCCATCACATTTCACACATAAAACAGCAGAAATCTCTGAGTCATGACAGTCTACAAGGAGTGAGAAGAGTCTCCCTTGGTTAGTTGTTGTCAGAGCTGTGTTTACATAGATGGGACGGCCTCGTATAAAAGCTGTTTATGTGCAGGACTAGCGAAAAGAGCAAAAACATTCTCTACTCACTGCTTTGTCAGGTAAGCGTGAGTGTGAATTTAAATGCCAGGTGAAGCTACGAGCTAAGTAAAGAGAAGCAAATTAGCCTGCTAACACAACAATGCAGCTCGAGACGAGGACAATTTTGAACTGGCCCTTTAAATTCGTTAATTTCTTTCGGGCTTATTTTCAGTGATCCCCGTCTTCCGTTCGGTGCCACTGTATGTACCGCACGCTGTCTGAACTCCCCCAGTGTCCTCTTTCATTTTCACCTTCCTGGCTAAAATGTCTCCGGGGCCCCGAGTGTTAAACCTGACAGCTGACGAGCCGTCTGTACTGGGAACAGTGCGAGGGACAAACGGAGAATAGGTCAGGTTTTTCCGTTGTTGACAGATGGGTGCCAGAATATAGTCGCCGGCGCTTTGTCACCCTGCCTACTCCAGATAGGAGCGTAGCGAGACGTGGAAATGTTTCAGGTCAACGTGTACAGTCGG
The DNA here is from genome assembly GCF_947650265.1 of Symphodus melops. Lineage (NCBI taxonomy): Eukaryota > Metazoa > Chordata > Actinopteri > Labriformes > Labridae > Symphodus > Symphodus melops. The sequence continues at coordinate 2,202,332 of NC_136698.1, read as the reverse complement.
ACATGTCTCAATGCGTGTCAATCGTTTGTGTCTGCACGCAAATGTGAGTGTTTGTGTGGTGACCGTGTGCAGTATCTGTGTCAGCTTATCCCCTTTAATTCTTATTAGCAGCACATGTGCGATAAATCCTCCTCTCCTGTGCATCAACAGTTCCAAGGTGTCAGAGGCATCACCTGTTTCCTGCTCTCTTCCGTTGACTGTGAGTCCTCATTAGGAAGGTTTTCCGATCACTGGATGCCAGAAGTCCAAATCTTCAGCTTTTCTCTTCACTAAATGTTCCAGTTAAAACCTCCTGCTTCAGATGCAGAAACTCGACATCGTTTTATTATCACTGAAAGTTTAATTTCAGCACACAATCCAGACGGTTGTGTTCAAAGGACAAAAAATATTTGACAGCAAATGTCGTTTTCTGTTGTCACAAAATAAAACTTATTTGATAAATATTGTTGACAAGAAACAGATGGAATCAAACAAGTGCATATGTTAACATTACAGCAGCTGTATCACCAGCTTTTGGCAGATGTTAAATCAGCGGTTGGAGGTTTCATTTATCTCCAGCTCTCAACACAGGTAGAAAATCCCCGTCGAAGAAACTTCTTTAGAATAAGGTAAAAAAAAAAAGACACTTCCGTTTCGAGATGCTATAAACAAACCTTATGGAACCTTAAATGGATCTTTTCTTCTTTTTGTGACAATCCTGTGTTTTTGTGCCATTATGCAATATTCTGCTGACACATCCTCTGCGGTAAAAACAGCTCGGCAGTGAGGAACGTTATGGCATTTGTCAGGGTTCAAAAATACCCATAATGCTTGTGTCTTTAACAGGGTCTGAGTGGTTAATAAAGTTTTTGCGGGCTTACACACGCTTGCACCTGTCAGCCCACTTCCTGCTGTGGGAAAACAGAAAAAGGAAAACAAACACGACACTTCTGAAGATAAAATAAGAGCCCTGTTTTGCAAAGTACACCGTGTGTTCAATCCGGGATTTCTGATTCAGCTCTGTAGATTTCCTTCATGATGAGATTTGCCGTGCGTCTTTATTAGCTGAACATTTTATGTGTTTGTCTTGGTTTTTACGGCGTCATATTTCAGTCTGGGATTCTTGGGATTCTGACACCTGACTGAAGCGCTTTTGAAGTGTCTCAAATGTCACATAGCGATCCTCTCCATCCCCCCCCCCCCCCCTCTAACTCGCATCAATCCCCAACTGCACACTCAAGCCCCCGGCTCTTATCACTGGCCACCCAGCGCCTGACGTCCACGGGGGGCTGCACTTTCATTTGGACCACAGCCATTTGCTATTCTTAAAACTTGCCTGTGAGGAGCAGATCTCTATTCTCCCCCTGCTTCTTGTCTCCAGCCTGCAGCTCTGTCTGCTGAAATGGTTTTTGTTCTCGTACCTTGTACCTGTACCTAAGTGAACAGACTGAGCACGTAAAAAGGACTGCTGCGAATCAGTCATGAATTCCAGCCTCGTCAACTCTTTGGCCAAAGTCTACGATCCGAAACCTCTTCATGGCCAGAAGCCGGGCGGAAGGAAGCTCTCTTTTAATGGATCGGACAAGTCCTCATCGCCTTCTCCATCATCGTCCCCCTCTCATGACATCGCCCTGCGCTGCATGGAGAACCGGATGGACTCGCTGACCTCCCAGATGGAGCGCTTGCTGAACATGCAGCAGATCGTCCTGACCCGACTGGACGGCTTGTCCCAGGACGTCCGAGGGATGGGTCGGGATCTGGCCTCTATGCGTGAAGAAGGGCGACGTGGCTCGGGGGTGGAGGCGGCGTGCAGGGAGCTGTTTGGGGCGGTGGAGAGGGTCGGCGAGCGGATGGAGAGTCAGGGACGCCGGCTGGATGGCGTGGAGAAGCTGGTGGAGGGGACCCAGCAGGTGATCAGCTTCATCGGGGAGGTGGTGAAGGGCTCCAGGCTGGTGGAGCTGCTGTTTAAACAGCCTGGTAACAAAGCGGGCAAGAAGGTGAGAGGCTTAACAACATTACAAGAAATCTCTTCCACTAATAACCCTGACGCCTAACATCGTTCCTGCAATGTACGGTTTTAAAGGATCCCATCCACTTTGTTAGCGCAACAAAATGCAGCATGCACACCTGCTAACTGAGACCAACACACAGAGACCAGGCTGCTCCGAGACCAGGTGAAGATCCAGACCTTTAGGGATCGAGACCGAGCCAAGACTAAGATCATACAAATCTTTGTGTCCTTGTGTTTTTCTTGGATTTATGACTCACAGTGAGTTTTCCCTTCCTCATTTAAACGGGAATATCAGTTGATGTTTCTGCAGTAGTAGAAGTAGTCTCTTATAATTTCACACTGATAAAGTTTTGCATCGCATTGAAAGATTGGCTTGAAGTGGATTGAAGATTTAACCACCATAAACAATCAACTCCTTCCTCCACTCGTCCTTCAGTGTACTGTGACGTTGACAACACAGCGAGAGGTTTTTTTGTTGATGAGATAGAAGCATTAAAACGTTGTTAGGTATCACCATCCTGAAGGAAAATGTGACACCACGGAGAAGCTCTAAGATTCTGCAGATAAAACACATCCAGCTGATCTTTAAATGGCGCCGCAGCAGGCTAACAAGTGAAGCCGCTAACATTCCTCTGGTGTCTGATACGGCTCCTCGTCACTCTTCTATTAGCTCTGCTCTACTCCAACATGTCGTTCTCTGTAATGTTAAGTAGTTCTCCTCTTTGCTGTGATTGTGGTTTGCCTCTAAAGGTGAGACTGAGTCAAGTCAGACTTTATCTTATCAGTGCTAGGTCGGTCTGCAGCAGCACTGTGTCGCTTTAGCACTGGTCTGGTCTGTTCTGCATGGGTGACATTGCTGCACTGATGGATTAAATGGTCTGTGTAAAGAGCCTCACATAGTCTGTGTCGATGTGTCAGTGACATGTTTATCATCCTGGATCCTTCAAGCGATAGGAAGAATGTGCAGATGCCTTGTTGTGTAACTTTGACTGCAGAATGACTCGGCATGTTTGAGTGGGATTTAATTTCTCATAAACATAATTAGTGCTGATGATTGGGATTTTTTTTAAATTATTAATTAGCGTGTGTTTAAATTAAATGGACAGATTTCCTTCACCAGACAATGTCAGACTTTTTTTTTTTTATCGACTGGCAGGGACGCGTGAACCTTTTCTCAGTGTATCAGTGTCATGTAGCCGCCCGAAGAGGAGAGAAAATAAAAATCTCACGTGTTTTCTTAACTCTCTCTTTCTTTTTCTCTTTTGTGTTTATAACTTGTGTTTATTCTTATTTTAAAAAAATAACTCTTCATCCATGAGTGAATATCCACGGTTGGTCCCCCACAAGGGAAATCACACACACACACACACACACACACACACACACACACACACACACACAAACAGGATCCCTGAGAGATGTCAGAGGGAGCAGGCTGCTCATTAAGGAGCATCCTAGCAGTTAAGGGCTTCAGGGCCTTGCTCAAGGACACGTAAGCAGCACTCAGGAATTGAACTGGCACTTCACCAGCTATCAGACCACTTTCCAGAGTAGGTCCACGTCGGGACAATAAAACACACGAGTCCTGTAGCGACAGACAGTGGTATTGCCTATAAAATAGATGTAAATGATCTGTCTGGTTAACCAGTGTATGTCAACGAAATGACAACATATTGAAGACAAATACATTCAGTCCGAGTAGAGACATGGAGAGCGGTGTGTTCCTGCAGCTTCTGACCCGAGAGGATCTTTTTTATGCCTGACTAAACGTTTCATTTTCATGCTAAAAAAAAGTATAAAAAGTTTAAACAGGAGAGAAAACAGTTCATCAGATAATATGATGCACTGGAATTTTCTCACTTGTCTTCATTCGAGTCATGCGTCACCTCTCCCCGACACTATGTTCTTCAATAGTATATGTGATCAATGATCATGTGTTCATGAAGTTGTTTTCCGTGTCTCGTGGCGTGCTGGGTGCTAACAATGAGATGCGACATTTTGTCTTTCTCCTGAAGGGGGCGTCGGTCCTATCAAATATCAAACCACACTTATGTTACAGAAGCAACCACAGAAACTGGAACACTTCGGCTCAATCTCTGACTATTGTGAAAACACAGATATAATTCAGTGTTCCCATCCTGAATCAGACTCCTCCTTCCAGTTTTCGTGAATTAAATGCTCTTCAAGAGTTCTGACTTAACGTTTGTCCTTTCCTGGATCCCATGACTCACCTGTGATCTCTCTTTTTTCCAACAAGGCCAAGGATGAGAAGGACAAAGCCAAAGTGGCCGTGAAGGGCTCGAAGGCCCAGAAGAAGAGGAAACCTCTGGACACATCAGGTAATAGCCTCGCACGCCCAGATCATCTTTTAGTGCCGAGATGTGCAGGGTTGAATTGTTTTTCCGAGAGAGACTAAAGTTTGGACGCTTTGTTTTTTCCCCTCACATCAGAGTCGTCCTTGCTCAATGAGCCTGAGCTGCAGGAACAGGTGGAAAAGCTCAACAGGCAGAACACGGAGCATTCCCAGTATGGACAAACCGAGTGTGACATCCAGAGAGTGGAGGAGCGGGGAAGTGGAGGGAGACGACAGGAGCCGGTGGAGCTGATCCTGGATGGACCGCACACCTCCGCCGCCCAGGCCGAGAGGAAGACGTCCACTGAGGAGAAACAGGAAGAGGAAGGTGACGCCTGTGAGGACTCAGAGGAAGAGGACGAAAAGGCAAACGATTTAGGTCGGGAACAGACTGGAAAAGTGGAGGAGGGAGGAAAGGAAGGAGAAGCAGAGGCGGCATCAAAATCAGAAACAGCCCCGAGTGTCATCTCAGACATCAGCCAGACGTCTCTTCTACCACAGGAGAGGTTCGCCAAACCCATCACTATTTATCTTTACTTTGTAATTCTGCATATTATTTTATTCATGGTAATTCAACAAATCAAAACTAAATATTCAAGGTTTTTTTTTTTTATGTGCAGCTCTGAGGAGCTCGGCGACGTGGCCACTTGCAGTAAACGTCGAGTCACAGAGGAAGACCCGGTGAAAGACGACCTGAAGAAAAGCCGAGTGGAGGACGGTGAGGTGGAAAAAGATGACGGACAGGTGGTGGAGGGGAGCGAGCAACAGGCCTCCAAATCTGACGCAGTCACAACAGAGGAGAAAGAGGAGGAGAGGAAGGAGGGAGAGCTGGAACTGAAGGAATTCGCAATCGGTGAGTTACGTACTCTGACATTTACACGTGAGACGTAAGTCAACGTTTTGGAGGGGCTTTGCAACTTATTTATTAATAATAATAATAACTTAATTTATATAGCACCGTTAAAAACAACTGCCTGCAAAGTGTCATAATAGAAATACATAAATGCACTGTATGTAAATTCTGCAGCCAGTCTCAGTCAAAACAATAACAAAAGATGACATCAGGGCTGGCGGGGAATCATGGGAGTGATTCTCTCTGCTACTCCCTGCACAATCACATCAATTAGAAGTCAAACAGCTGTTTCTCAACAGTTTGTCCTCATTTCTTCTCATTATTGTTATTCTGTGACGTCGGAGCAGCAAACAGTTGGACTACAGTTACAACACAAGATCTGTCGTCACAAAGCTCTCAAGTTTAAAAGTGATCAACAAGTTTATCTGCTTGCCTTCAGAATATTAAAAAAAATATTCATAAAAGATGCTTGCAGGAATCTGGGTGCGTATTTTTTCTGGTCCTGTTTTGTTGATGTTCATCTGCAGCAGTCCCTCCATGTAGACTCAACTCGGCGGTTGGCTGCTGACATTTGACCTTTCGTTCCTCAGGCTTTGGAGCAGATTCAGTGTCATAACACCATGCCTGTGGGAGCGTCACTGACATGTCAGCGGATGCAGCTGGCAGAGGAGATAATGAAACGTTGGCATGCTGCTATTTTCATCTACTTTGTTTCTGGGGAGGGGGGGGGGGCTCTGTCTCCTTCTCTGTTTCATAAACAACTGAAACCTTTCATTCATTTCATCCTCGTGTCTTTTTATTTCCAGACTCGAGCCCTCCTCCTTTAGCTCCTTTCGAACACCGCATTGTGACTCCCAAGCCCCATCAGATCGCCACCTATTACTCCATCAACAGAGACGAGGTGCTGGGAGGGTGAGTGAAAAAAAGAGCTTATTTTCCTGTCACTGTTTGTGCCACATATCCCTCATTATCAGAGCTCCATGATGAGATAACAGAGAATCTCACACCCTGCATGAGGACACATCATCGTTTTATTCCAAGCTCTTTCGATTGCCCCTTAAAGGGCAGATGATTGTGAGCCTCGGGGGAGGGGGGGGGGGGGCAGGTCTCTCTGATGTAATAGATGAGTGCTAAATCCTGCAGCCTAGAGTGGAGATTACCCCTCAACACGCAAGCACATTTCTCACATCTCTGACTTAACAGCACAATATATAACCCTAATTACTGAGGGAGATTATTATTGATGTTGACGTGCCTCCAATTTATGAAGTATTTGTAGAATGAATCCATCAGTTTGTCGTTTTGAAAAGTTAAATGGTCGTTTAAAGGACGATTGTGTGACTTTTTGATCCAGTAGGTGTCGCCCTTGAGCGCCAGCATGAAACCAAAACAAACACCTCCTCCTCTATCCTGAAGCCTCCGCTCTCCTCCAGTCGCACACCTCCAAGCCCGCTCCTCACTCACGTCCACACCGAGGAGTTATTCAATCATAACTTCCCTTCTGAGCTTTAAATATGAATACACACTTTCACCGTCTCCCGTCTGTAACCCTCTGCACACACACCTCAGCCGATCATCGCTAAACCATTTACAGCTAGCTCAAATCGCAGCCGGCAGATTATTAACATGAACCAGCCGTTGTTCTCATATCTCTTCCCTCCCTTTATTGGCTCCTCGTAAAATTCAGAATCTACTAGAAAATCCTGATACTCACACACAAAGAACTGCACGACCTCTGGCCCACAGCTCCTCGTTCCCTCGTCCACTCAGGTCATCTCATCACTTCCTTTCCACGTCCGAGCCCGAACCTTTCTCTCACACATCTGCAGACCTGCAGAATCCTTTGGACTGTTTCAGGAAGCAACTAAAAACTCACCTGTACAGACGAGCCTTCATCTAACTGTCAAACCCAGCCTTGAACTGAAGTTTGTGTTTGCTTGTTCTCCCGTGATTTATTTATGTAACAGAGTGTTTAAGTTTTTCTTCCTCAGTTGCATCCTTTACTCGACTTTTCGTTCGTCAGATTCATTGATGTATTTATTCTTCTTCCATTAGGGGTCGTTTTGGACAAGTCCACAAATGCACAGAGAACTCGTCTGGCATGATGTTGGCCGCCAAGATCATCAAAGCCAGGAGCCAGAAAGAGAAGGTGCACCAATGTTGGCGAGATGGATGCTCAAACCTAAACAGAATAAATATGCAGCGATCTCACTGCGAGGCCTCGTCACTTGATGATTTATTTTCTTATTGTTCAGCCTCACAATAGATGATATATTTTAAGGTACAGCTCAGCAGCCTGGAGATGTGTCAGCTGCATGGCGTCTGACTCATCACATAGTGATGTTGGAGACGTCAGATGTTTGGATCGTTGCTCAGTGGTCACATTACTCTAAACGCTCTGAGCCAACCAAAGCCTGTCAAACACACAGACAAATCCTTCGCCTGGCACACGTAGCTGTCTGTGTTTGGAGGATTGTTGAGAGAGATGATTTAGTGTGCTTGTCTTACAGTGAGGAATACAGCTGCTAACACTGTGGAGGCGGTGCTTTTTGTTAAACAGAGTCAGCATGCGCTACAAGCTGACCTTTCACTGTATCATTACAGAACAACTTCCATACATTCATCTAGTTTATCACGTCTCACAAACCAAAACTCCCTCCTCAAGAGTTTTCATCTTTCTATGTTTTTTTTTTTCTGGCACCACTGAGCTGTGTGTGTCTGTTGAAGCGCTGTCGGAGTTTAATTGGTCCTGTTTTGTTCTGCACGTCTCTCAGGACGTCGTGAGGAACGAGATCCAGGTGATGAACCAGCTGAACCACGCCAACCTGATCCAGCTGTACGCCGCCTTTGAGTCACGCCATGACATCATCCTGGTCATGGAATAGTAAGTCCAGATACCAACATCTCAATGCGTCTGTCCACCAATACAGAAACGTTAACCAGGCGTTTTGTCACTGTGCCGTAGTGTGGAGGGAGGGGAACTGTTCGACCGCATCATTGATGAGAACTACAACCTGACGGAGCTGGATACGGTGCTGTTCATACGTCAGATCTGTGAAGGGCTGCAGTACATGCACAAGATGTACATCCTACATCTGGATCTCAAGGTAAAAAAAAAAACAGCAACAACTTCCTGTCAGATCTCATCCTTTTGAAATTGTAGAACAAAAAAAAAAAGGCTGAGTGCTCCTTCATGTGGGGAAGAAAAAGGGTGAACGGGCGCCCCCTTGTGGGGAAAAATGACAAAGCCTGAAAGATCCAATCCAGCTTCATGTATCGAGCACATTTTGATGTTGACAGAGAGATGCGCCTCTTTTGTTGTGCAGTGTTTATAACCAGGTTGTTCTCTTTCAGCCGGAGAACATTCTTTGTGTCAGCCGAGCCACAAACAAAATCAAGATCATCGACTTCGGCCTGGCCAGGAGGTAAAAAAAAAACTGATTCTCCTATAATTACACTTCAAAGCTTCACTCGCTCATCTTTACAAATCTGTTTATTCTGTGTTCCCGCCCCGGGTCTCTCTGATAGGTACAAACCCAGGGAAAAGCTCAGGGTCAACTTTGGAACTCCTGAATTTTTGGCTCCTGAAGTCATCAACTACGAGTTTGTGTCATTCCCCACGGACATGTGGAGCCTCGGCGTCATCACCTACATGCTGTGAGTAGTGAAGCACTGCCTAGTTAGACTCAATGGTTTGAAACTGGCAGAAGCCACTCTGCAGCGCGAGAGACTCTCCAGACTTTATTTATGTTAACTTAAAATGTTTGTTCTTCCACTTTATTAAATGCATTCAAACGAGTATTTTTATATATATCATATATATATATATATATATATATATATAAAAGGCGTCTTTGACGATTGCTCACGTGTGATAAGACAGCAGACAGCGTCCCTGACCTTCCCATTCCTGTCCGTCCAGGCTCAGCGGCCTGTCTCCGTTTCTTGGCGATGACGACAACGAGACGCTGAACAACATCCTGGCCTGTCAGTGGAACTTTGAGGAGGAGGAGTTCACGGACATCTCAGACGAGGCCAAAGACTTCATCACCCGGCTGCTGGTGAAGAGCAAGAGCTGGAGGATGAGCGCGGCAGAGTCCCTCAGACACCCCTGGCTGTCAGACCGGAGTCTGCACTACCGGCTAAATCAGAAGGTAAACGACTCGCCTCACTGAGGGACAGAGGTTGATTTGGGTTGATGATGATTTGACCACGCCCCTCTCTAGAAGCTACAGACACAGAAACAGCCTGTTCTGAGCAGAGCTGAAATAAAGGGCATGATCAAATACAGGATCAGAAGGAGAATATGTGATCTTTAAATTAAATTAAATGTTGCCTGATGTAACGAGGGAGATCTTGAGTTGTGACTTCTTGTTACAGAGTTTCCCTCTGCTGGTCATTAGAAGGACTGCATGGTTATTGCACAGCACACACAGGCCTCACTTTTCAAAACAGAGGCTGCAACAACCTCTTCTATTTAACCCATGCTATAAACAGCCATCATGCTTTTTTATTGAGTTTACAGAACACAGATTATAGACATCATCATAGACTGGTGTTCAGACTGTTTCTGTCATTGTGCGTTCATTCGGTGAATCTTCTGTCATTGCAGAAAAACAAGTGCCACTCCACACACGCTCCTCCTCCAGAGAGCTCAACAGGTGGGAGGAACGTTTTCCTGTTAACACGTTTTTCTAAACCAAAAGACATCGCTTCCTTTACTTACAAATTTTAATATGTGCCTCTTTTTCCTGTCTCCCTTCCAGAAACACTGTGAGGCCCTCAGCATGCCTTTAGACAATGTAGGGCCCCCGGAGCCCAACACTGGACCAATGCTGCTGTACCTGTATGGCTACTGGAAATCAACTTTCTGCCTCGCATCCTGGTGTTAGCTTAGCTCCGCAGCTTCAGCTCTGACCCTCATCGTGTTCGACCCGTTGGAGATAAAACAGACTTTAAAAAAAACAAACCTGCCAGCATTGTCACCATCATGGAGAGTTTAAAAAACCCCAATAACTCCATGCTGAACCCGGGAGGACTTCATAACTCTCAGATGGTACGAGCGAGGTTTAATGAAGCGTGTGGAATCCAAAACAGCAGAGACTGAAGGCCTGAACTGCTGGACGAAACGTCCACGTGTGTGCATACAAAGCTAACGTCCTCGTGAAAAGAAAAAAAAAACGGATTCCAGCGCGCAGGGAAAAAAAGACCCTGGGCGCTGCGCTTGTTCTCCAAGCAGCGAACGCTCTTTGTTTATTTAAAACAACTGAAAAAAAGAAAATCGGCAGGTGGACGCGGGGTCTAACAATCAAATCAGATTCATCACAACATTATGTCCCGCCTTCTTCTTCTGTGATTGGTTGTTTCTCCCTTAGCCGTTAGCTTCTCCCACGGTGACTTTAACCTTAAACAGATGCCGTTCTTCTTGTCCTGTTGCATGCTTTGCACTTTTTTTCTTTTGGCCTATCTCTGCAAGATTTAGCAAAGAACTTTACTTCAAATATAAACTGAATGCTGTTATTTAAATAATATATTTTTGTGAATAGAGATTTTCTTTCTTTTGATTTACAAGTCTTATAAAAAAATGTTTTTTTTTTTCTTTCTTTGAAGGTGAAATGAAAAATGTCCTCGTTTGGAGTCACACCACGTTAATTTATTTTGTATATAACACAGCTCCACATACTCTCATTCCCCTGAAAAGTGAGAACATCTCAGTGACTGAATCTCCGCTACACTTTCACTGTTTCGACCTTCTGCCACTCGCTCGCCTTCGCCTGGGCGCTTTGAAGGAGCCCTGTCACCTTCCATGAAGGCACAACGAACAACAGAAAACTACCTACTAATGAGTCGTGTGTGGGACTGAATTTGCATTCTTATGTTCTTGATTTACTGGTTGACACCAGACTGTACTTGAAGTGCAAAGCTGTTCTTCACCACGGGGCGTTTCTTTCAGGGGAGACGAGCAGGATGTCTGTCCGGCGCGTTGAAGCTCAGTTCAGCAGAGCGGAGAAGTCGACTCATCTGTCGGTGCTTTATTGTCCCGCTCTTTCTAGAAGAGACGAAACGTTGTATAGGTATTGATCACTCGGTTGTTGGCTGTTCCACTTGAAAAGGAAAAAGCATTTTTGAACATTTGTTCATTTGAATGTATGATACTTTTTTTTCCAAGTTTTCTTGTGTAATAAGACGAATAAATGTAGAAATATAAATAAAGCACACTAGAAAACGTTTGTTGTGTCTTTTTGTGTACGTCTAAAAAAGAACTTACTGGCATGTTCTGTGCAGTTTACAATATAAAAACCACTCTGGAGAATGTGCAAAAGGTGAACAGGACAACTGGACAAGGACAAGAGAGTCAATTTAAAAAACAAGACAGAGTCAGAGTCGATAAACCTGATCTATTTCTTCAATACTGATTCAACATCAGCTGTTTTTTACATCTTTATTCATTTTCCTTCCAACCTTTGATTTCTCTGTAAAACCTTTGAAGAAGTAAGATCATGTGTTTTACTGAAGTGAGGTGAAGGACTCCATCTTGTACACAAGTATTTACATTTAGAGTGGTGTGTGTTCACACAAGCAGATCATTTGAATATTCCTCCCGGGCTGATATCCGAGACAACAAAGTCGCTTTTGTCAGATTTAAACACACGAACACAAAGCTGCTGGTTTTTCCAGGACGGGTCAATTTCAGTCATTCACAAAAGAAGAAGATGAAAACGGATGCATGCAGTGATGAATATTATTAATCAATAGAGCTGGTCCTGCTTTGGTCTGTCTGGTTTCTGCATGAGAAAAAGTCAAGTCGGTCAACACCAGAAGTCGGGTAGCATAAAGTTTCTCAGCATCTGTAAGCTGTTGTTCTGATCTGAAGGAGCCGTCTTGTGTTTTTTTTCCCAGGCTTAAACTCAATTTTCTAATTTTTCTTCCACCACCTGAAGGCGGCGCGATAAGGAAACAGTGTAGCAGCACGATTCAGGAGATGAACCATAAATCTTCTTTTCTCTCAGTTGGACTTGACCCTGCACAAGGATGAAGGTTTGTGCACAGCGGACGACACAGTGAGAGTCAAATACCTCGAAGCACACAGCGAGACACCTGCTGCCAAACAAGAGCAGAGAAGAAGAAGAGAAGAAGAGAAGAAGAGCCTGGAGCTGAAACAGAGCTGTGTGTTGTTCTCTTTTGATCACACGGGGTGGATGAGCAGACCGCTGTGCTTCTCAGGACCCAAAGCCTCCCCCCCCCCTCCTCTCCCTAATGTTGTTGACTTTACACTGTAATGAAATCACACCTCACCTCCCGCTGTGCACTCTGGGAAGTCGAGTAGTGAGAGAGCGCTTTGACGAAGCTACTGACACGCTCAGCTGGAGCAGATGTTGTCATACGTGCTCGAATGTACAAGAATAATAAGCGATTAGGAGCAGCTCGGAGGGTTTGATCGCTCCTGTTAAGATCCAAGTGATGAGAAATAAAGTCCTCCGTCAGAGTCGATATATCGAGTTCTGCTCTTGAAATTGTGTTTGTTTTGTGATTCTGACACTGACGGGTCAATTCTGTAAGAAATCTGACCACGAAGAGGCCGATTTCCTTTTGAATGTCCCGTGGAAAAGACAAGAAAAACATTTTCCCACACTTTCAGAGTGTAACACAAGGTATTAAGTTGTATGTGGTTCTTCTCTCTCTCTTTATTAATTGAATCTGGGTTAGTCGTATTTTTGCTTGGTGATGGACTGACATCGCTGCACATGAAGAGAGAGAGGAAATGTTGGGAGGAGAGAGAGGGGAGATGACATGCAGCAAAGGGCCGAGGACAGATAGATAGATACTTTATTGATCCCGAGGGAAATTCAAGTTTTTTTTGTTTTTTTTTTGATAGATAGATAACCCCAGTCTGTACATGGATGCACACATTGCTTCTATAGGCCATCCTCCTCCTCCTTTATGTAACAGGCTACTTTTAAAAACTTCTCTTTCACCATTGATTTTAATCCACTTGCTCACTTAACCGTCTCGACCTGCTCCTAAACCACAAGTTTTTTCCTACATCTTGTGAGCTTCATATTCGTAGTCCTGAATTGTTCTGCTCAGATCTCATGTGTTCTAACAAGGCATTCGTTGACTTTGGACCGGGACCAGGGGTCAGTTTCCATCGTTGGAATAAGGCCATAAACACCCCAGTAGTGGGGCTGCAGATGTGTATGCCCAGCTGTGCATCGAAAATCCATTTGAAAATGACCCACGAGTCCTTAAATGCAACATAAGCTACAAGTAACTCAGAGTGTAATGTAACTCCAGCAGACTGTTTGGACTCCTCATTGTTCTCTACTTTCACACACACACACACACACACACACACACACACACACACACACTTTTTGTCACAAACACTCGAGGTTTTGGAGGTTTACCGTCAGATTTTCTTGCTTCCCTTATTTTCACATTATGCACAGTCGTAACTTTACTGAAGTTAGACTTAAGTTTAAGTGTGATCATCACATCACAGGGCATGTCCAACAGATACAGCATCAACATATGTGTGAGGTTGACATCTGAAAACACAACCTCAGCACAGCACACAGGCTGACAAAGGGAAGAGAGACGTTAACGTGGTTATCTTATTGAACGCTACGTGAAGACAGAGAGGATTTTCCACCTCAGCTAAAGAACATTTTTGCATGAAGACTCAGTTGTTATGCAAAAAGGCCTGAGAGCTCAAAGCCACATGTTGACATGCTAATGTCTGAATATGCAAAACCCCCCCTGCAGGTCAAAGGGACCTCCCTCACCGGCAACACTCTCAAAATCCTCCTCTCCACATTACTTCCTCCTTCCCAACATCATGCAGCATGAAGATGCAATTTCCCACAGCGTGGTGCATTTTAAACGTGTTGCAGCTGAAGCTGTGCTGACTTCCTGTAAATAACAGAACCTCGAGGGGAACTTTTGAAAACCAGAGACCTTTAATAAAGTGTGTGGGCTATTCAGTGCCTTTTATTGTTTCGTTGAAATTAAAAGCAATCTGACCTGACTCTAAAACACAGAACAGCAAAAGCTGGACAATGACTTTCTCTGACATTCATTCATCACAGGCTACCTAATGTTTCATCATGCGTTTCACGGCCAATGTGGAGGGTTCCAAACGCCTGATTTAAAAAAGGTGAGGGGGGGGGGGAACATGCTTTGCTGAGAAAGACTGATCCTCGGGGGTTGAGGAGAAAGGCAGGTCCACCCTCTGTCCTTTTGGTGGCGCTGTGCATAACGACCTCCACCATTTCCGAACCCTCTTTGCTGATCTCTCCTCCGCTGCTCCCCACAAGCTCTCCTCTGATTGGCTGATGTGACTGCCGTTTCCTGCTACGTACTGCACTCTGCTGGTTTTGGTTTATTGATGCTGCAGGAGGCTCGTCCGGTGCTCACACATACACACACACATACACATACACAAACACAAACACCGCTCACACACACACACACACACACACACAGCCGGGTTCTGTCAGAAACGAACCCCCCCACAGCCGGTCTGAGATGGCACAGTGCTCCGAGTCTGCCCAGCTGTCCTCCGCGGTGAACGGAGAGCCGAAGAGGGAGAGGAAAGTAGCCATGATCACCGGCATCACCGGACAGGTAACGATCCTTTACACCTGCATGCGTCACAGTGATCTGTCTCTACAGCATGCACACGCACACACACACACACACACACACACACACACACACACACACACACACACACACACACACACACACACACACACACACACACACACACACACACACACGCCTCTTCTGAGGCATCTGCAGACTGTGTGCCTGTGTTGGCACAGTTTATCACCTCACTGTGTGTTACACCTGTGGCGTTTGGTGATTGGTCAGTGCCAGTTGAGTTTACCTGACCTGCTTCCCCCCCCCCCCTGCAAAATATGAACTTCAATCATTTTCATGATTTGTCTTTTCAATGCAGATTTCAGAACCATAACCAGGTTGTTTTCCTAAAACATGCAGGGAATTTGTCTTTGTGTATCGCTGCAAACACAGCTAAAAGAGAAAATACCAATTTCCTAATTTTAAATAATCTTGAATAATAAAAAGAGTGCATGTAAGAAAATCTCTCACTCACACACAGATATGCTTTCAGCGCCGCCCCCCACCCCTCCCCCCGCCATCATTACAACCTCATCACCACAGAAGAAGACACCAGAGTACTCGAAATGAACAGAATGAAATCTACATCCCAAAGTAAACACACATCAACATGTTGCACTTCCTGTTGTAGTTATATTAGATTTCCTGCTTGTGTTTGTTGCATCATGTCACATCATTTAAACACTGAGAGTAGCCGGATGCTAATATCTGCTGATGTGTCGTTGTGGCTCTGTACTCTATGTATGACCATCTCATCTGAAACACACACAGCCAGACAAAGGAGAAGAAGAGGACTCATTGAGTGGTGGACTCGTGTCCCGTCACACAGCTGGTCCTGTTACGCTGTCTTCTTCAGCAGAGAGGAAGCGACAGAGGAAAGCTGGATCGCAGTGGACGCTGCTCTGCTGCGTTTTAAGGGAGGAGACGGCTTCATAGTCATGTCTTGTTTGTTTTGCACAGGATGGTGTCTTTTCATCACTTGTACACACCAGAGAAGAAAGCAGGTCCAACAGGTCAAGTGTCAACCGTCAGTACTGAGTGTAACCAAAATAAAGCGTCCTTTTCTTTTTTTTAATCTGAGATTTAAAAAGCAGCGACCTGCTTCACTCTCATTAATCCTTCCAGTTTGTCTACATGCTGCTGCTGTGAGAATATACACGCAGCACCTTATCGTCCTTTCAGCTCTGGAATCTGTGAGTTGAGGGGCAGCCGGGGCTGGACTTACTGGTAATTCTGCTTTCAGACGATAAGCATGGATGAGTCCGTGTGTGAAAGGACGCTGCTTCGGTAAAGACGGCTTTCTAAAGGTGTTTGCTTCTCGCTCACGCTTTTTGTGTTTTTCTTTGTGCTCGTGTTTTGTCCTCGCGTCGGAGAGCTGTGACGTCGTCGTGAAACTGGAAAAAGGACACCAGGACTTATAAATCTGTGTCATGGCAGAGCTGCGACACCTTTGGGGTTAGAAACAGGGTGTGCTCTCATCATGCACTGAAACTCGCTCGCTGCTTCAGGGTTTGCAGATTTTCCGGGTTATCGTGCTGAAATCAGCTCTTTTAATATTTAGTTTTAAAGGAAATCAGAAAGTACATCGATTGAGTTTTATATTTCTAGATTTAGATAATCAGATGTCACTGTTGGATTATTACCTGGAGTCCAGGTTGCCTGAAAGGGCTCAAGCATGTGAGAGGTCTGGCTCAGTGATTGTGTGAAGGCTTTGTCTCTTGTCATTTCCACAAAGGGAAGAAGAAGCAGGAAGTGACAGGTAAGGTGTCAGGTTGTCCGCCCATCGCAGCTCCCGGAGAGTCATCTTCATCCTCTCCCCTCGCCCTCCTTTAACAGGAAGTGAAGAGCGTTAACTCATTTTCATTCTGCTGTCATGGCGATCCTGCCGAGCACGTGCAGGAGGCATCTGGAGAGAACATCTCCAGAGTCCGTCGCAGGTCTGCAGGCTCACAGTGAAGCTGTAAATCAGCACTTCATAAACGAAGGTGCAGCATGCTGCTCGGTCTGAGTGAGGGGCCGTGAGTTATGAGAGGCCACCTGAGCGCCGAGGCAGCGCTGCTGTTTTTACGATCCGGGGTTATGAAGAGGACAGGTTCAGCTTCACTGTTTGGACAGTTGCACTTTATTCTGGCTCCATCCTCATGTTGGGAGAACAACGTTCCCTGGAGCTGTTTGATGCTCATCCTGCAAAAACCTTCGTTCTTCGTTGGAGTTTTGTCCACGACTCCAGTGTCAGACGTTCAGGAGGAGATCTGAATGAGTGCCAGGATAAAGCGTAGAATCCAGACACACATGGCTCATAATGGCTCCTTAAAGCAGACTCCTCCTCTCAGAGTCTCCGAACTAGAAACTGTATTATTTTCATTTGCTCCGCTCGGCAACGGTGCATCACTGGACATCGGTTCGAAACACAAACTCTGTTTCAGGAACCAACACTTGAACTCATCTTCACTTGTAAGCCCTTGTTTTAGCTCTCAGTGGTGCAGTGAGTCCAGCTTTAAGATGTCCGCTCACGCTGCTGAGACTCTGAAAGTCCTGACGTGAAGCCAGCATGTGTTCATGTCATGGTGCAGGAAAGACTCCAGGAAGTGCTGCTCAGCCATCAGTGGAAGTGGATAATAAAGTGGAGGAAGATATAGGTGTGTGTGTGTGTGTGTGTGTGTGTGTGTGTGTGTGTGTGTGTGTGTGTGTGTGTGTGTGTGTGTGTGTGTGTGTGTGTGTGTGTGTGTGTGTGTGTGTGTGTGTGTGTGTGTGTGTGTGTGTGTGTGTGTGTGTGTGTGTGTGTGTGTGTGTGTGTGTGTGTGTGTGTGTGTGTGTGTGTGTGTGTGTGTGTGTGTGTGTGTGTGTGTGTGTGTGTGTGTGTGTGTGTGTGTGTGTGTGTGTGTGTGTGTGTGTGTGTGTGTGTGTGTGTGTGTGTGTGTGTGTGTGTGTGTGTGTGTGTGTGTGTCTTCATTAAACCCTATCAGGCCTGAATGCAGACCCGTGGCGTGCTCGGCAGCGTCTCCATGCGCTCTAAAGAAAGCACATTAACGTGATTGATCTGCAGCTTCCACAGAGTGACGAGTAAACACATGCATGAACTCTGAGTTTACACAGACACAGATTGTGTTCGTGCACACAGACTATAGATGCCTCTCTGATGATCGTCCCCCTTAATGAGGCTTCAGTCTCCTGTTTAGTCTCTGGGTCTCCAGCAGAGGGCGCTAAACTAACAGTGCTTTGATTGGTTTTTGGAAAGATGTCAAAAACGATTGTTTTTATTTTTTTAACTTCTCTCTTTGTCTTAAAAGAACAGAAGAGCAGAGAGAGAGAGAGAGAGAGAGAGAGAGAGAGAGGAATGACATGCAGCAAGGAGCCACGGGTCGGATTTGAAATGAAAAAAATCAGCAGAATTTTTTGTAGTTTTAGTTGAAAACAGGTGCTGTTGGCAGACATGGTCACATGACTTGAAGGAAGAAGAAGAAGTCGTGTGGATTTCTTTCCGTTTCTTGTGTTTTGAATTATCCTGAAGTTCTGCTGCTGAAATGATGAAACATGAAATCACAGATTGATACGCTCGTGCGATCATCAGTGGGAGACAAACTGGGACCAGTTTGCACCATGAACCCAGCCTGTGATGATGATGATGATGATGATGAGGATGATGATGAGGATGATGATTGGAGCTCATGTTCACACTGCTGGGTGGAGGGCCGGCTCATATGGACTAACACTGTTGACATGTTTCTGACACATGGACTGATTTAATCCAACATCAGCGTTTGACTTTCTCACTCGTGTCTGATGTTTTTTTTTTTTTGACCGTCTAAAGTCTGTTTTTCTTTGTTTTCTTCCAGAGCTCGTCGTTGTGTCGGTTAAATGTTTTTCAGAGAAACTTTTTTTTTTCCTGACTTTTATTCTAAGCGTGAGCTCACAGTGAAAGACCCGTCTTTCATTATGAGTAATTGAAGTCTGTTTCAGGGACTGAAGAGGTTAAAAAAGCTTCCTGAACATGAAAATCTTTTTAGCATGAAAGTGAGCGAGTCTGAATTCAGAAAGGTGAAACGTTCGTCTCCCCTAACTGTTTGGTTTTAAGCTCTTTTGCGCCCCCTGCAGGCGAGCTTTGTCTACAGTAGTGGGCGTGTCTTACTTGAAGCCCCTCCCCTTCCTTTCTCAAAGTAACTAAAAACTAGAAATGATCAAATATCGGGGGCTCAGGATTTGAAGTTTTGTTCCTGTGTTGCTGATTATTGTCAGATGATTATCAGTGTGAGGAGTTAGTGGGGCTTCATTGATCTGGCAGGTGAGTGTGTGCGTGTTTGTGTGTGTTTGTGCGTGTGTGTCCCCCCCCCCCATGTCTCTGCTAAGCGCCTGACTCCCCATAACAGGAAGCGGCGAGGTGAGGCCAGGGTTTATGGGCTAATACGGCCTCAAAGGAGCCTCTTGTTTTCACACAGAGCTGCAGCTCTTCAGGCTTGTTTTCCATGTTGGTCTGGCGTGGAACACTTTGACCCTGGCACCGGGGCAGGAAAACATGACACCGGCCGGCCCGCAGCTTTGAACGCTGTGGGGACGGAGCAGAGCGAGGGGCAGCCAGTGCCCCCGTGCCCACATCCCACCACCCCCCCCCTCCCCCCTCTGTGGGTGAGGACCGAACAGGTTGGGCATCAGTGCCAAATCACCGCTCCGCCTGCATGCTCAACCCGGGCCGGCGTTTCTGATCGCACCTTCTTCAGAACGATGACGTTTAAAGATCTGTCACTGTCACCTCCTTAAAGCCCTGAGCTGATTCAAAAACATGTTTAGACTCTTTAAGGAGTTTGACAAAATATCCCCTTTTATTGTCCTCTCAGTTCCTGCAGCTACAAGTCAACAAATCCATCAGGGCAGGTGTTTGTCAGCCAGTTTTCTTCTGCCCTCTAGTGGCAGCAAATATACTTACACTGCCTTTAGACTTCACTGAGCTTTCCCCCCTGGTGTCTTCCTGGGAGCGTAAAGCTTCGACCTTCGCTCCACCTGTATGCGTCCTCTTCATGCAAACCTCAGACGGGACCTTCCCGCTCGTCTCCAGCACGGAGCGTGTCGCCACACTTCTCCTAACCTGCCCTCCACCTTCTCTCCGCTGGTGTCTGCCCTCCACCTTCCACTCTTACCCCCAGACCTGGAGAGGAAGCAGGGGGGAGGGGGGGGGGGGGGGGTTGGCATACCGGCAGTGTGTGTGTGTGTGTGTGTGTGTGTGGGTGCGCACATGTGTGAAGGGGATATTGAGGGATGAATGCCATGACTAGTTCGGAATGTTCCAGAGTTCTCGAATGTGCGGTCGGAAAGTCTGAGCTGGGAAAAAAAGACGAGGAGTAACATGGGTGAGGGGAACAAGACCTTATTGACAGGGCACACACACACACACACGCACACACACACACACACACACATTGGCCCAGTGTCTGATTCATGTGGATATTACACCTAATGATCACGCAGGATTCAGGGAGTTTTCCTTTTTCCCGCTCGTGTCCGTGAACGTGTCGCAGAGTCAACAGTGAGCTCTACAGCGCCACCAGCTGCCAGTTTCACCAACAGGAAGTACACTCAAAAGGACGTTTTTTATTTTACCCTGTTCAATGATGAAGGCGGTTCAATGGATATAAAACCTAAAAAAACTGTTTTTAAAAGTTTAAAACATCGAAACCAACAGATTTAAATGTAAATATTTATTTATAGACTGAAAATAAAAAAGGACTAATACGAAGGCTTTAACCTGAAAAGTGCCCGACTCAATCTAGTCATCATAGCTGTTTTCACGTAGGCACTCAGGATTCATCTCCTGACCAGTCTGTTCACACATTTACAAAAAACCACAATCTGACCCAAAAGTTTGGATTTCAAAGTGAGTCTCATGAAGAAGAAAAGAGCTGGTAAGAAGTGAACTGTGCACAACTGGAAATGAGATGTTCCTCCATCACAGGAAGCTGAATGAATGGAGTCTGTGTGAGGTCTCTGATGAACGTTCTGTCCACACTGACGGAGTGAGCCGACGTTCGATCGACAGAGACTCGTGTGTGACGCCTTTAACAAGTCTTTGCTTTGTTCTGTCTCTTCAGGATGGTTCCTACCTGGCCGAGTTCCTGCTCGCTAAAGGTTACAAGGTGAGCTGTCAACGTCATGATACCGAGAATCTGTTCTTTTTAAAGCTCAGGAAACACACACACACACACACACACACACACACACACACACACACACACACACACACACACACACACACACACACACACACACACACACACACACACTCTGAAATGATTGTAGACAGTCTTGAGTGCCAACACACACACACACACACACACACACACACACACACACACACACACACACACACGGGGCAACATTCCCCCGATAAGCTGAATCCAGCCTCTGCACTGCGTCCTGCCTCCTGAGGGATCGTGATGCAATGTGATGGTGAACATTGTGCACGTACTGACTCACACCTGACCCCTATAAGACCCCCGTGTGTCACTTTGAGCCCCCCCGCCCCCCCCCCCCCCTCCTGCTGCTCGCTGTGTTTCAGGAGCAGGCAGAGTCGACGGCCTGTAGATGCATGCAGAGGTTAATGAGCTGTTTGTGACTCGACGTTAAGGCTGATACCACGTGTGTTTTAAAAACTCGTTTGTTGGCACTTTGCTGCAGCTTTTACGGCTCCCCATCACAATCACACTCGCACACTGCCAACGAGAGAGAGAGAGAGCGAGAGCGAGGGGACGGAGGAAAAGGAGGGTCGAGGAATTTTGGCTTCAAGGTGGAAAATACACGGATCGTTGGCTGGGGGACGCGGTCATGAGGCGTACTTGCAAGGCAATCAAGATATGCAAAATAACTCTGAGCTCCATGTGAAATCAGAGAAGCATCTGTAAAACATGGATTCATGTTCATGGGCTTAAAAAGTCCCCAGAGGTGCCTGAAGTGAAAGAATGAGGGAGAGCAGTTCAAACGTGCTCATTGGGATGTTTGTCGTCTTTCCGAGATGCCTGAAGGACCCGTCTCTTCCACACAGAGAGCAGAGCAGAGCTCACTGTTACACACTATTACACAATGACACAACTTCTACAGTGTGTTTGTTGTGCAGCATAGACGGCGTGCACGAGTTTGCTTTCAGTTTATTTTTCAGCAGAGCTTTTTGTGTTTCCTCTGCAGTAGCTGCATGACTTCATTTCCCCTCATATGTGGAGCAGCAGCAG
>NC_136698.1:2139714-2175077 GCF_947650265.1 Symphodus melops | reverse complement strand
TTGTTTTGACAAAAGTTCTGGTGGTGGACTTTACATACGATGCGTTTAAATCAGTGATAGCTCGTCTAAAGATTGTGATCACAAAATAACGAGGGAAGAAAGTTACGTTTTTCTGGGGAATTTTTCTGCATCCTTGCGTATATTCCAAGTTTTATATTTTTATAAACAGACTATAAAAAGCCTCTGCCTGATTTTCCCCGGTGGTTACGTTAGTGATTTTTTGAGAATACTGTATTAAATGTACAGATAGATCTTTTTTCCCCAAGCGCTCCTCCTTATCTGTGCAGCCTCTCCGAGCGCTCGGATCTGTCACCTTTTCAGAGAAGGCACTGCTGATGTCACCGGCTCTCTGCTTCCTAAAGGTGTGATATTCCCCGAGGTCTTTGAACCACAACCATCCTCACTCCGAGTGATGGAGCCATGCCGGTCATACAGCGGCCGTTGTCATAGAGACGGGACAGCCGCATCATATGAGCGCTCCCGAGTGCACAACCAACACTTTTCTGCCTGGGAAAAAAAACCCAAAATAAAAACACGAGTTTCTATCGTGCAGAGTAATAATAAAATAAACATGTCAGATGCCGCTGTGATTGGCGGAGGGGCAGGAGCGTGATGTTGTGTGCAGACTTTACGCTTCTATGCTCTTTGATCGTCTGTCACAAACCCTGAATGTTTACGATCATATTTGAGTTTGTTTCTACATTTCTCTGCAGGCTCTAAAATAGTCGCTCGCCTTGGGCTTTGGTTTCTCTGTGTTGACATTGCGGCTTCTCTTACGGCCTCCTACACTACAGCTGCAGCTCCAATGTTGAGGCGACTGCACCCAAAAGCAACATATCTCCACTTCTCTGGTGCACACGAGCTTTGCATGCTGTTCAATTGAGAACGGCATCGGTTATCCATTAGCATCGCATGTGGTGCTTCCAGTAAAGGGAGGCTGTATTAGAGCTGTGAATTGAGTTTACACAGCGGACACACAGACACACACAGCAAAGTTGACAGAGGATTTGTTGGTATGTGTTGCTATTGTGTCTTTAAGTGGTGTTTACAGAGACGTTAATGTGTGCAGAGAGATCTCTGATCTGTGAGCAGCACAGTGAGCCTCTAAGCCAGTGGTGTCCAAACTTTTTTTCTTGCGGGCCAAAATTGTCGCGTTAGAATCGCTCACGGGCCACGGGGTGTTTTTGTTTGTTTTTTTTAAATATTGGAAGGAACTTTTTGTATTTTGACCTCTTCAAAAAACAATGTAAATACACAATAACTAACTGCAGTGGGAAACTGTTGTCTTCTAATTTTTTGGAAAGAATAGTCAGGCTTTTATAGGTCTCCCTCGCTAACATGAAAAAGAAAAAAAAGAACGAAATATGCCATCTGATGAGGCCTGGGGCCAAAATCTTCTGATTCTTCGATTTGAAGTCAAGGGCCACAAAAAATCCACTCAAGGGCCACAAATGGCCCCCGGGCCGCACTTTGGACACCCCTGCTCTAAGCTAAGTGATGATGCATGAAAAGACTGCTGCTTTTATTTGGTCTGTTTTCACTTTTCTAAAAGGATGCACGATGAAGAAGAGTCACCGTATGTCTTCATGTCGTCTTCAGTTCAGCAGCTGATTAAAAACAACGGACCACCTGTGACGTGCAGCGAAAAGGAAGCTGCAGAGTCCACCTGAGGGCGTTCGATGGTCTCTCTCTCTCTCTCCTCACTCTCTCTCTCCCCTCTCTCTCTCTCTCTCTCTCTCTCTGTCTCTATCTCTCTCTCTCCTCTATCTCTATCTCTCTCTCTGTCTCTCTCTCTTTCTCTCCTCTCTCTCGTCTCTGTCTCTTTCTCTCTCTCTCTGTCTCTCTCTCTCTCTCTCTCTCTCTCTCTCTCTCTCTCTGTTTGTGTAATTCAGCAGGTTTTTTTTTTTTGTTTGGGGTCTCACATTTCTCCCAAATTGAAGATCGGTGATTTTAATCTCCTGCTGGGGGATGAAAGGCTTCGAATAGGGAAAAGGTTATTGCGATTTCACAATCTGTAAATTCCCTTGTAAGAGCGCCACAGTCTTTAATTGTTCCACAGACACAGTCCCCTTTGTTGTTGTTTTTTTTACTGGTTAAGTGTGTCTTCAACCTGTTTAACAAAAGCCCGCTGTAATGAGCGATGACTTCACTGGTTTGGATCCCGTGGTGGAATGATGATGGTCCGGGAACAAAAAGAGGAGAGGCAGAGTTGGAAGAAGAAGTCGGCGGTGTGGGTGAGTTACGACATTAGATGCGTATCTTAATCGGCGTAATAGTTTTAGGGCTTTGTTGGCTCAATGATGGTGTCATTGCACGCTGTGGTTTTATCTGTAGGTGCTTTGTGTGTGTGTGTGTGTGTGTGTGTGTGTGTGTGTGTGCAGGCTGCTGCTTTACCTGTGTGTGTGTGTGTGTTTTTTAATTGAAACCTTAAATCAGGCTGTCATACCTGTATGGAGGGTTGGGCCGCACTCTCAGCGCGTCTCCTGACAGCCGAACAAACAGACCTTTATTCTTCACAGCGTCAGATACAATGAGCGGCGAGGACAGCTGCTCCCTGAACACGGAGACATTTCATGACAGACTCCGCCTGAGTCCCACAGGAGACGTCAGACGAGAACATGTCGCAGATGAATGTCAGGCCGTCATTTAAAAAATAAACATGATATCTGTGTGTTTTATTCTTCATGCGTGTGATTCCTCCCGGTCATATCAGATGGTTTATTCTTCTCCACATGAGTAAATGAGTCACCGGAGTTAACCGGCTTAGTAGCTTTTTTTTTTTTTTTTTTCATTCTTGAATCCTCCCAGAATGGTTTTAAAGTGAGGATGACGAGTAGAGCTGCTGATGCTCGTTTCATTTAGAGGAGATTATAAACGGTGCATCTCATCGTGCACCTCGAAAACAAATAAGATTGAACCGAAGATTCATGCTGCCAAACTTCTCCTCTTACAATCTTCGTCAACAAAAATAAATCATTTTGATTTATGTGTCAAAACGTTTGTTTTTTTAAAGAATCAATTTCCTGCACCGACTGACATCTTTTGGCACAAGTCGACAATTTCTTGTTTTGTTTCTGACTTCTGTGAATCTCTGCGTCTTCCAGTCGTGTGTCGCCTCCCAGTGTGAGCGTCCGTCCACGTCTTTAAAGTCTCAAAGAGCGTTAGACTGGTCCACACGCAGGGGGGGGCCCGTGCAGGACCAAAGATGTTCTGTTGCTCTGCTGTTCTTAACACACACTGTGGAAACAGCGACTGTCGTTCGACCCGCGAGTTCAAACGTCCTGCTGTAGACGGAGAACGTCGGAGCCTCTTCCGTTTCAGCCTGCGGTAAAAACACGCTAAGACTGGCTAACGGCGTCGCCTCTGATCATGACCACGCTCTGAACACAGAATATCAAACCGTTACGTCAGACCGGAGAATACGGCGTCCCACGTTTGAAGGTCAGACTGAATCAGCAGTCGGTCACGTAAAATCCTCGACCCGTGCACGTTCAAGGTCAAATCAAGTCAAATTTGTAAAACAGGCCGGTGCTGTCATAGCTGAGGGAAGTGGATGTTCACTATTGTAACCTAGCAACCATGCCCCGGAGCATGTCAGAGGCCAAAACAACCCCAAACCGTCTTCAGTGGACACGGGGCTCTAAGTCCTGCGAAGTCGTGGCTCAGAAGAGGCCGCTCAAGTTTCCTCTAAAAACATTTGTTGGTGTATATTTCTTTGAGCACGGTGGGTATTTGAATGTTTGAAAAAAGAAGGAAGGCCGCTCTCCCTAAAGTGTTGCCACAAGGTTGGAAGCAAAGCCTTTCCCTGAAATATTTCAAGCATTACGTTTTCTTCTCACTGGGAAGCAGCAGCTCCAGACCAGAGCGTGAACAAAGATTCACGAGAACGCATCCTGCAGGTCGTCTGCTGCTTCACTGACACAGGTAGGAAGATTTAAACACGCACAAAGAGACGTCGTGCTTCGTCTTTATGGGACTGTTTTGTCTCGCACGTGGCCAGAAAGGCACTTCCTCCGTCCAGCAGTTTGGTGCTTCCAGATGTTTGAGTGACGAACAGAAAAATGATCATTAATCAAACTATCAGCACTCCTTCTTTGTTTCTCTCCGTCTTCCCTGCCTCGGCCGTTTCTTTTCCCCTCTCCCTTTTTTTTCCAGCTTTGCTGCAGTGGAAAAGTTTGATGTTTCAGTTGTGTGTCTGAGGATCCTGCTAAAGGTCTAAAAAAAGCCTCTCTCTCTCTCTCTCTCTCTCTCTCTCAGTGCCACTCCTCGCCCTCAGGCTGTAGGATTGTAGTTAAGATGATGATTGCTCATCCTGAGTAGCATCATTAGCACAGGTATCAGCGAGCGGTGAAGAGAAACGTCTCGCCCGTTTTGAGAAGCCGCTTAGCGAAGTGTGATAAACGCTCCCTGCGCTCTTATTCTGAAAAGATGATTTCCAGTTTTCCACGGTTGCCATCAATCAGCAGGACGGCGTCTGGTCGGGCAGGTTAGGCAGACGGGATAGAGAGACGTGGAGAGGATGATGGACGCGTGAGGACGACGGCCTCCAAACTGTCAAAGAGGACGCCAACTTCCAAGTGTTGACTTACAGCTTGTATCGTCTCGGCCTCGCTCGGCTCATCCTGCAGACAGACTCCTCCGTTTGTTTGTGTTTGAATCCGACCCGCTTTCATCATCATTATCACATAAATCAGCCAACGGTGTTGTCATCATTAACCATAAAGAAAAGAGAAAACGAACCCGAGTTCATCTGCAGGGCTGCAGCTAACGATTATTCATCTAACGACGTCCGGGACCCGAGCCGGATTAGTTTGACATGAGATTAAAAGAAAGGCTCGACACATGAGGACAAACTCCTTTTGTTGCCTTCGTTAGATGGGACCGATAAAGAGAGACAGGAAGTGACGAGCCTCTCGGCTGACGAAGAGTTGAAAACACTTTTGTGGGTTTGTTTGAGATCGATCCAAGCAGCGTGACGCCGTGTGACCCCGAGACACGCCTGATATCTGTCAGGTGCGTGCATGCTCATTACACAGCAGCCATGAGCGGCAGTGATGATGATGATGAAGACGTCAGGGAGGACGATGAAGAGGAGGGGCGGTTAGTCAGGAGATAATCTGTGTGTTCACTGCAGGCAAACTGCAAAGAAAACTCTCGGCTGTTTTCCTTTCTCTGCTTTCCACACACGCGCACACACACACACACACACACACACACACACACACACACACACGTACACGCACACGTACACAAAATGATTACAGAGATTTTGCAATGACACGGGAGAGAGTGGCTGTTGTGTGTGTGTGTGTGTGTGTGTGTGTGTGTGTGTGTGTGTGTGTGTGTGTGTGTGTGTGTGTGTGTGTGTGTGTGTGTGTGTGTGTGTGTGTGTGTGTGTGTGTGGTGGCTTTCTTCGGGGGTTTTCTCTCGCTGCTGTAGGTGAACTCATCTGGAGTGGCGGCGTCGGGGCGTAGCGGGTAACTCCGAGGGTCCCCTGCTGCCCTTAACGTTTCCCCCACACATTCCTTCCCCCCAATTATACACATAATGACGGGAAGAGGATGACAGGAAAAAAGCGATAGATACATAAACACGGCTCTCACACTTTCCCCTGAATGGCGAGTCATTTTGACAGTGACGACCATTAACACACACACACACACACACACACACACACACACACACACACACACACACACACACACACACACACACACACACACACACACACAGAAATTCACCTGGGATCCTGATCTTCCCGTGCTCAGTCTTTCCTTGGACTCGGTGCCTCTGCAGTGTGAATGTGTTGGCTGGCTGTGTAATCGAAGCTCTGTGTGTTTACACATGTGTGGCCGGCGCAGGCCACCGCCACAGCTAAACGTTTACAATAATAGTCTCCGAGTGATGCCCGTTGTAATAAAAGTCAAGCGTCCCGCCCGGCGTGGTGAAACCAATCTGTCGTGCTGATCTTATTATAGTCAAATTAAACTGTCGCGCCTCGGGCGGCCAGGCTGTAAACTGTGGAACTTCAACCAAAACACACTCGCAGCTCGCCAGAACCTCCGCCGCCGTCATACACAGGTGTGTGTGTGTGTGTGTGTACACTGCCAGTTCAGCATGTGGAGACACAGTGGTGGGAATATACCGGAGAAGATTCAAACACATAACTCTTCTGGTGTGAAGCGGCAGTGCAGCTTTTTTTTTTTTTTTTTTTTTTCGTTCTGAGCAATTAAATTTAATTAAATTTTATTTGTACAGCACATTTCTTACACATGTAAACCCAATGTGCTACAAAGACAAACAAACAAACACAATACAAGCTCATTAAAAAAAACCCAAATCAAGGCAACTGAAGAGCACTGAACTGGAAACTTGTCTTTTGATTTGACGTGGAGCGACTTCCAGAACGAGGTTGAAGTTTATTTACATTTCGAGCCGCTTCTTTGTAATTCTATTTTTTTTTAAATTGTATTTTTTTTGTTGAATAAATAATTGTTAGAAATAAAAGGATAGTTTTGAGCTGGTTTCATGCAGACGCTGATGATAAAATCAGACGTCGTGTGTGGATATCAATAAAAATGAGCAGGTTGATTATTTCATTCAGGGACTCCAAATTAAATATTTCATTCTTTCAGTTTCATTTATTTCAAAATAAAATAAACATGCAAACTACAAAGAGAGCAGACTTTGTGTTGTGTCTCACAGTGAGTGTGCACAGTGTGAACACACTCACATTAAGATGAATAAATGTTTGTTTGGCTGATTGTGAGCGTGCACGGCTGGTGGCGTGCGTGGCGGCTGCAGAAGAGTTTTTGTTGATCTGCGTTGTGTCTTAACTTGCATCATTGAGGTCGGCCAAGAACTCAGAGTGAACGTCTCCGTGCGTGCGTGCGTGCGTGCGTGCGTGCGTGCGTGCGTGCGTGCGTGCGCACCCTGCTCACGTTGAAGATGTTTTACCCGGGTGTCAGTCAGCGCCTCTCTGCCTGGAGCAGGACGACACAGGCAGCTGCACACACACTGTTAGAGAGAAAGCGAGCCTGCTTTCTGCTTATTTTCTTCTTCTCTGGTTTATTGACTTGGACTTGTGGTTCAGGAAATACAATCAGCTCCAACACAACCACATTTGAAGCCTCGTAACTACTGCTCCTCATTTCTGCGTATTCAGCGATCACGCTCGTCGTGTTTTAACCGGCGCTCTGTGTTTACGTCTTGTTCCTCTCGAGTCTGCAGGCAACATGGAGAAACATCAGCTGACATCTCAGTGAAACACAAAAGTGTGGCTTTGGAAGGGAGTTTTGTCTTTTTTTCTTCTCACTCACAGTCACACCATGTACCAGAGAGTCTGAGTCGTAAGGCCACAGGCAGGTCAAGGTCAACATGAAGGTTGAAAATAGAAGTGCATCCATTATTTTTCCTCTGGGAGCTGGAAGACGTCCCACCTGAGTCGAGCGTGCTCCAGTTTCATGTCGGTAAAGCAACATGGACGCCTCCGGGAGTTGTTTATTTAAGCAGTACCAGGCGACGACACCACACTGTGTGATAATATGTGCACAACAATAAAATGACAACACATCCACAGAGAGAACTGTCCTGATACTGTCAGCGTGATTGACTCACTGTAGTTACAGCTTTAACGTACAGTTGATGCACCCAGCCGCCATGTTGGATTCTAACTCGAGCTATAAAGCGTCTCTTTGGACGGTGGGAGGAAGCCTGAGTACCCAAGCATTTTCAGACGAGGCATCAGTGCGTTGCATCAGCAGCTCTACGAGCTCTTCTGTCAATGCAGGGAAGGAAAATGTGTACATTATATATTTAGCTTTTTCTATGCACATTTTGTATATTTTTCTTTTTTCCAACTGAGAGTGTTCGATTATTTATTTGACCTTATTCTTTATAGTGTTACTTTTTGTTACCTGCTACATGCTGCTGGAAACCTACATTCCCCTGAGGGATTCATCCCAAAGGGATCAATCAAGTTCAGCCTCAGTCTAAGAGTGACTTTGCACTTTTGCATGCCATGAGAAACTTTGTGCACCTGTAATTATTAAATCTGCTGAGACATTCAAAGAATCCAGAGCGTCGTCTCGTCTCTGACACCGAGTGTGACGGTCCATGTTAGCCGCTCTGCACACAGGAATTAAAGCATCGATCTGTATTCCAACTATTGGAGACATTTTTCCACACGCAGCTGCGGAAAAACTCTACAATAAACAACGTCATCCGACTTCAATGAGACGATGATTAGCAGAGAGCAGCAGCTGCCAGGGCTGACTTGGCCGAGCACCAGGAGTGTCATCGTGGTATGTTGTTGTTTGCTTACAAATGTAACCGCACTGGGAGATTGTCACACAATGGCAGCTCTCATTACATCTGTTGACACTGGCTGTCGGATCGGGAGATGATCCGTGACGGCTACGTGATGGGCAGGTCTCTGCAGAATTCCTCACAACGGCAGTTATGATCGCTTCTTCTTTGTGCTCGCCACGACTAATGTTCATGTGGGACGATCAGGCGTGTAACATTTGGCTTGATACTCTGCTTCAAATTGTCGTCCTAATTAGTTTGATAAGATGTCCTGTCATAATTATCCAAAATATTGTGATGTCTTGTGAGGTATTAAAGTCTCTTTCCTGACGCCGGCCTCGTCAGGAGTTTTTCTGCAGACGGAGGTCTTGGTGGATTTCCAAGATGTGCTGACAGAAACCTTCAGAAAAGGAATAAAAACACGACTGTTTTGTCTGTGACCAGTTTCCCCTCTATCTCGCACAGACAGGATGTGAACACCGGGTTCTGAATATGTGAATATGCAGATGAAGTGTAAGGTATCACTGCAGAGGAAGAGATTTCCTATGCGAGGCTTTGAATGGGTCTCTGTGAGCCCGCGTCTGTATCCGCTCCCACGCCGTAAAGCGGCTCAAGCCACCCTGGCTTGACGGGTTGTGGTCGGCCTCACTGGGAGAGGCGGAGGTCGGACCTGGAGGGGGGAAGAGGGAGCTCTGTTTCTCCGGCTGCTGTGGTTGAGATGTGAGGACGGAGACGTGTGTGAAAACATACACAAAGGTTGGCATCAGACACGAGTGCGGCCTCGTTTCTGCAGGACGGGAAAGTGGAGCTTTAAGGAAGCAGAACACAGAGACGCTCGGGTGTCTACGGCCTTCGATCTTCATCCTCCCACTCTGGTCATCCAAATATCACAGTGGGAGGAGAACTAGCTTTTTTTGACTTAAGCCGGCTTCTTCACTCTGACTTCATCAGGAGTTTCTTCTGCAGGAAGTGTGAGAACGCAGCAGGATGTGATCAGGAGAGTTCAGCTGGAGCGAGGGGAGAGGTCAGTGCACGACCGAAGGCCGTCTGCACACCAGAACCACCTCGCCATTAAACTGCTGCAAACAAAATCACCACCGAGCTCAGGCTTTTAAGAAGTGTCCAGAATAAAGAAATCAGTGTATGACTGAGTCAATGTTGTTCGAGCAGTTTGAAAGACTTAACGTTGTCCCCCTCATTGATGTTCTCCTGACGTAAACACACTTTCAGAAGAAGAAGAATATATACCTGTACTTTATTTATCCCTGCAAGGACATTCACATTTCTCACACCGACATGCACGGACAAAGAATAACTGAGTGAACCTGCTGACCTGAAAAGCTAAACGTGCAGGATAAAGCTTGAGCGTGACTGACAGTCGAGTCTGAAGTCTTTTTACGTTTATCTCCTCGAGCAGCCAAAATAATTCACCTTTTGCATTTCTCTCTATCCCGACCCGGATCCTGTGGCCGGCATGAATCCCCCTCCCTCCCTGTGCTGCTGACGTGTGATGGACTGAATGACTACAGCTTCACAGTGTTGATAGACGGACCATTTGCATTTCTGCTATTGTTTTTTTGTTTGTTTTTTTGAAGCCGTTGTGCGTGGAATGGTTGGATGAGTTTCACGACTTGCTTCGGTGTGTCAAGTTTAAAAACACGAGCTGCATATTTCAACTCTTTAAAAATCCCTGAACTCGTCTCTATCTTGAGAGTAAGTTTCCATCCTGTGTGTGTGTGTGTGTGTGTGTGTGTTTTCTGCAGCGAACAGCTGGGTAGCCCGAGGTTGAGTTTGTGGTTTAGCCAGGTTGCCGTTGGATCGTGGGATAGTTGAGGTCAGCACATTTTCTTCTTGCACTCTCATGTGGTCCGATGCTCCTGACTAAATGTAGACGCACATCCAAACAGAGTCAGCTTTCTTTACAAGTGTGACGTTTCATCTCTTGGTTCATTTCATATTCAGAAAGTGTCCTGTCCGTTAGCATCCAGCAGAGACGCAGAACCACCCCCCCCCTTTTTCAAAGACCGGACCCTTTGCATCCGTCCGACCCAGCACGCCGACCCCTTCATCGCTCTGATGAGAGAGGCGGGTGGAGCCGGTCTGGACTTGAACCCAAGTGATTGTTTTCTGCTCACCTTTCTGTGTGTGTGTGTGTGTGTGTGTCCACGTGTGACTCATGTGTGTGTTGATGAGAGATGTCTCTGGTGATGATCTGAACACACTGTTTCACTTTATTTCTTTCTGATGGTTTGATGACACGGGAAGCTGCTGCTGATTTAAGAACAGCCTTCAGGAGCTGTAACGTTTCACCTGCTGTATATTTGGTGCGACAGGCCGACAGGCCGACACCAAGCACAGCTCCAAATGAACGGCACAGACACTTTATCTTGTCATGTGTAGTTTGATTTCAGAGCACCATGAATGCAGCGTCCTGTTCAGCTGCTAACAAAACGCATGTCCAGAGTGCTGCATGGTTTCCAGCACGTTCGATCCCCCTCGCCCCCCCCCCCGGTGGTGTTTTGTATATTGGTTAGCTTGACAGGAATGGCCAATGCTAATGGTTTAGAAATGTTGTCCAGTAAGCTTTGTGCTGTTTTGGAATTCTCTGCAGCTTATCTTCGGCCGAGCGCCGTTAAAGCCGGCGGCTGTGCGGAGTCATTTTAATGGAGATAGATGACACGGGTTGAATTCCCATCACAGCCCGGGCTCTGCAGCACACGCTCCCAGTATGCATGCTGGGATGTCTCTCCCCCAATAAGGACGGCTTTACATGCACGTCATAACTGGATTGATGACTCGTCTTAATTGTGTGTGTGTGTGTGTGTGTGTGTGTGTGTGTGTGTGTGTGTGTGTGTGTGTGTGTGTGTGTGTGTGTGTGTGTGTGTGTGTGTGTGTGTGTGTGTGTGTGTGTGTGTGTGTGTGTGTGTGTGTGTGTGTGTGTGTGTGTGTGTGTGTGTGTAATTTTAGCACCTGTTCATGCACTCGGGTTTGATTGATTTAGGTATTGTTGTGGGGTCCTTTTGTACCGTACGTGCAGTTATCGTCCCTCCTCTGAGCTGCATACTGTGTGTTTAAAGACAGCAGAGTGGTGTGTGTGTGTGTGTGTGTGTGTGTGTGGGGGGGTGTCAGAGACGGGGGGGGTTGCTGTGGGGGTGTCAGAGACAGGAAGGAGGGGGGACGTTGACAGACGTGGAGGAAGGTGTAGAGATAAGAAAGTGCTAATGTCTCTAATGGACTCCAGGTGAAAGCTTTTCGGTGTGACGGGGCGTCACGTCATATTTAATGACTCCGCCTCCTCGCGCTGACAGACCAAGCGCCACTATAGAAATGGATGCTGCAAA
This sequence comes from Symphodus melops, assembly GCF_947650265.1. NCBI lineage: Eukaryota > Metazoa > Chordata > Actinopteri > Labriformes > Labridae > Symphodus > Symphodus melops. The sequence goes on along the minus strand of NC_136698.1, from coordinate 2,163,429 downwards.
ACACACACGTACACACACGTACACACAGACACACACACACACGTCATGTCGTTCATGTTCAGATCAGTGTTGTTTACAAGAACCCGAGCTGCTCGCCACCGAGACAACACGGCCCATAAAAACTTCTAAAGAGACTCTTTGAGTGACTCTGCAGGTATTTATAACTAAACGGGCACCCTGTAACTGACGGACCATAACCTGGACACACACACACACACACACACACACATACACACACACACACACACACACAATTGCAGCTGTTGTGCTGCTGCGCCTGCACAGGGGGTCCTGGGTGGGCCTGGGAGGAGTGACTGGGGTTTGTGGTGGGTTGGGACTACAGAGAGAGAGAGAGAGAGAGAGAGAGAGAGAGAGAGAGAGAGAGAGAGAGAGAGAGAGAAGGTTGTGTAAACTATGCATAATGTTGGATCAGATTCGGAGCTCCGTTTTGGTCCCGTGGCTCTGTGACAGCTACCAGGGCAGCCCGAGTGTGTGATGGTATGCGTTATTGTGGCCGACTGTGGTCTGCGTGTGTATTTATGGGAGTGTGTTCTTGTGGGAGTGAGTGTGCAAGCGAGTCTGTGTGTGTGTGTGTGTGTGTGTGTGTGTGTGTGTGTAACCAAAGTGAGGTAGCACCTGCAGGGGCGGTGGTCTCCAAACTTCACTTCTATTTAGAGATCATTGAAACGTGTGTGTGTGTGTGTGTGTGTGTGTGTGTGTGTGTGTGTGTGTGTGTGTGTGTGTGTGTGTGTGTGTGTGTGTGTGTGTGTGTGTGTGTGTGTGTGTGTGTGTGTGTGTGTGTGTGTGTGTGTGTGTGTGTGTGTGTGTGTGTGTGTGTGTGTGTGTGTGTGTGTGTGGCTTCCTCTGCTCACAAGGACAGCATTCATCATTGAGTGGTGCAGGCTGGGTGGGGCGGTTGGAGGGGGGGGGGGGCCCACGGGGGTGCAGCCAGATTTAAGTGGGGTGTGTGGGAGGGGAGAGGAGCAGTGAAGAAGGGTGATGGGTGGAGAGGAATGTGCCAATTTGTCCCCCCCCTCTAATCAGAGATGATGCAGGGTCGGCAGCCAAATGGAGCAGCAGCTGGAGGGGGGTGATGGAGGTGTAAAAGGGGGCGGTCCTGGCAGGGCTGGGGGGGGGGGGGGGGGGGGGGGGGCTCAGATGTGGGAGGTCCATCCTCACCTTCTCCTCTCAGCGCTCCCTTTGAAGTCATCTGGTCCTGGCCGCTTGATAAAAGCAGCCAGGAGAGATTTTATCTATATGTCAGGATGCTGTGGAGAAGTGTCATGTTGCTTTAATGATGGGAACGAGGCGGGACTGACATGCAAATAAGGAAAAGGGATTCATGGTTCGGGGTGTGTGAAAATGAAACGTCCACATCCGTTCAAGTTAATCAGAAAAACTTTATTTAACAGGGGGGGGGGGATTGGTTTGCTGCAGTTTCTCTCAAACACCAAATATAAGGAGGAAGTACAGAAATAAGTCTTCAATGTAAAATAAAATAAACATCAATAAAAAGATACCAGAAAGTAATAAAACGTATAGGAGGAAGTGTAACAGACAAAGTGCACGTATCAAACAAACTCATCTCAGATTTCTTTAACTCTGTTTGAAAAGTAGAAAACGGTGCTTGTTCAATAAAATGATTGAACATATTAACAAAACAACAACAAACAGGAAGTGTCAAGTGTTGCATTTTTTTGTTTTTCACACCAAATGAAACCAATGAAATTTAAACTGTACAAACGTGCAAAAAATCAATATTTGAATCTGCTAGATGTCTTTGGCCGTGTCAGACTTAAAAAATATTCACAAGCTTACAGCCAATCAGCAACAAGCTTACAGCCAATCAGCAACAAGCTTACAGCCAATCAGCAACAAGCTTACAGCCAATCAGAAACAAGCTTACAGCCAATCAGCAACAAGCTTACAGCCAATCAGCATGCTCAGTTGTTGCAGACAGCACATCTGTCTGATGTTGGATCGCTGCTCTGATTTATTGGGGTTCTCAGGGGAACATGTTCACACTGCTGATGAAACTCTGTCTTCATACGAGCCCGACCGATGAATCACTCAGCCGATATTAACATGCCAAGTGACGATTAGTATCGGCTCATTCTATCGCTGTCTTTCTGGTTGTCACCAGCAGAGGGCGCCTTTAAACCTCGCTACAGATCGGACATAGACACAAGAAAGATATCGGCCAATATTTTGGTATCGGCCCCAAAACTCCCCTCGGGACGGGCCGTCGTCTTCATGCATGTCAGTGTTTGAACATGTGTGCTCCCTCCTCACAGCCTCGGGGCCACAGCGCTCTGCTGCAGAGAGCCGTTGCCATGTTTACAAGCTTGTGTGTATATTTGTGTGTTAGGAGTGATTGAGTGGTGGTAAATGTCTGCAGGGTAGATCAGTCGATCTGAAGGGCTTCTTCTTCTTCTTCTTCTTCTTCTTCTTCTTCTTCTTCTTCTTCTCTCTTCTCTCCATTGACTTTTCCAGGGAGTTCCCATCCCAGGTGTTTTTATGTGCAGCTCTTCTGTCTGCTCCCCTCCTAATAAATGCTTAAAAAAAAATCAGCGGGGAATCATGGGAGTGAGTCTTCAAAAATGAAAACAAACTCCACGTAGCAGGCTTGGATGAAACATCCGGCGTTTCCACGGCAACATAGTATTAAGGATTTCTCTAAAGGAAAAATTAGAAGTTTTCTCCATTTTATTAAAAAAAAAAAAGATATTTGAAGACTTTATCTCGAGATCAGACCCGAAGTACGTCGTGTGTCCCGTATTTTAGCATGTTGCTAATAGCATATGTAGCATAGTCAGGTTTGTATGCAGTGTTTGCATATATTCTGATTATGTAGTAAGCTGTATCAATTCGGACTATATTTGGGTCCATCAAACAGATTGTGTTGACTCGTGCAGCCTTCTAGTTTTTCTTCATTTTGGCGCCCTGAGTGATGGAGCAGTTGACAGCAGAGGGACTGGCCTTCACCTGCTCATCTGAACTCCACCAATGGAAAAGATGCCCAGGAAAAAAAAAAAAAAAAAAAAAAAGAGCGAGGTAAAGTGGAGTGCCTGGAGGCTCACAGGGACTTTCCAGACTCGTCTGCATAAATCCAGAGTTTGACAGCTGCTCTCCAGCTCTCCGTCCTACCTGTCCCGTCCTGACACACACTCCCGCAGCACGTACTTCTCCACACTCCTCACTGCACTCCCTCCCTCCCTCGCTCCCTCCCTCCCTCCCTCCCTCGCTCCTCTGCATCTGTCTCCCTCACGTCCACCTGATCTGTTTGACTTGTATTTGTGCATTGCCATAGCTGCAGCCTGCACACTCTCACCAGGCAGAACACGCCTCGAATTAGACACAAAAACGCAGAGAGCTTGTGATGATGAGTGAGCATCGGTGGAGGCGGATTAGTGGGTGTTTGCATGTCATGCCATATACAGAAATCAGATTTGGAAAATTAACGTTGTTGCTCCTGGTGTTTATGTTCGTCGTGCTTAAGTTTATTTGTATAATCTTGCATTTTAAGCTTATGGTCTGTGTCTCTACTCGTCTACACTCAACAGACACAATAAGAGAAACAGCTGAATGAAAATCCGTTTTGAAAAGCATGCTGGGTCATTTCATCCTTCTTATGAAAGCTGGCTGTCGAGGCCAAAGAAAACAGAACAGACGCTAATTCTCCTTTAGTTGTGAAGTGTAGATTTAACGGGGCTTAGTCTCAGCACTTCACGCTCACATGTCAGAGGAGGAGAATGACTTGAAGTCTATATATATATACATATATATCTGCAGCGTTTAAGAATATGGGAACTTTACCTGAACTTTTTAAAATCAGGGACGGACACTGATGATCCTGCTCCAAAACTTTCTGAAGTTAAAAAGCATTTTTTGTGATTTCATTTTAATTTCCAAATGAGCTTTTTAATGTGATTCCTCCTCTCCAGTCTGGAGCCGTCGTGAATCTTTTTTTTTTTTCTCCATGAAAACACGTTTTCACCTCATGATCTCTTTGGCATCATGTTGGTCGTGCTGTTCGTGTCCTTCCCTCGTCGTCTCGTGATATCTGCACACAGTTTTTGTCTCGTCTGTGATCTTCTCACCTCTTTTATTTTCTGTCTTTGTTGAAGCCAAAATGTTTCCACACCTCCGATTTCAAAGACAAGAAATCTCGCTCTGCAGCTCGGGCAGGTTCATGGTTACCCACACCTTTATATGGATATTTAACTCTGAATCTTTACATCCCTCATGAGCACCACTTAAAGCTGTCGTGCTACATTTGCAGCTAATGCTAAAAACCCCCTCGATAAATGAACTCACTGTTTCCTCTTGTCACTGACAACCTATAATTTAATCTTCACACGTCACAAAGCCCATCAGTGAGAGGCAGCGCTCGCCTCCATGATGCACGGCTCTGCATCCTTTGAGAATGTCAGACACGCCGGCATGTTTCTCAGGTGAGGCGGTCATCATTCCTGAAGTGCGATCAGGTGCTGCGCAGGCCGGCGAGTGATCTCCTTCACGGAGAACTCATTTGAGGAACACTTGGTTCCCATCGAAAGAAAACCAAAACAACACTTTACCACAGGGCCAACAAACATGCAGTGTCATCCGTCCACGCCTGCCTCTTGCTCTCGCTGTCACTCACTGTTAGGCCACGCCCACTTCTTCTTGTACTGTGTTGTGTCTGCGTCTGAGGCGAACTGGCACGCTGCGAGGAAAAAAAAACCTCCTTGTTTTTCTAACAGGTGTGTGCGTTAAGACGTTGAAGAGTTCGAGTGACACAATATCAACAAGACGGGACTGGAGGCTGAGAGATGTTCGCCCTTCAGTTTCATCACAACAGAGCAACACATGACGACGAAGACGAGGAGGATGATGATGATGATGGAGGTGCAGCTTTGTTTGTAGAAGGCGCTGTTAGCGTGCTAACTCAGGCTACAGCAGAGAGCTTTTAAAAACATGAACCACCCTGGAGCTGTAAAGAAAAGACAACGCTGGATAGTTTGTTAACTTTTGAATTAGAATTTATTTGTTTTTGCAGGAAAGTTGTTTTTGAAACCTGAAATTTAGTTTTTGCTTTTTTTCTGCAATTTTGACTTTAAAAGTAAAACCAAACAGAACGTGTTGTTGATGCTCACTTGACTGCAAAATGAGTCAGATTGTTGCTGAACGGCTGCAGATTTGTGTCGTTCTGCATGACATGTAACACCAGGCTGCACGATCTTACATTTATTTAAAGGTTTGCTAAAACAGGGATCATAATCAGAGTGCTGCCTTCACCTGAGACATGCCAGCGCGACTTCTGTGAAACGTTTGAGACATGTTGAAGACGTGTCCCGTTGTCCCCCCCCCCCCCATATCGGCTTCTTTTGAGGCAAAAATCTGATACCTGACACTCCCAACAACGTTATGCTGTAACATCCACACTGAGGCGACTTCAGTAAATACAGACACAGACGGCTCCTTTAATCCACTATCAGACTGTTACACTCAAAGGCACGCGCTCCCTCTCTTCTACTATACTGCTCTATTAAAACACACATTACACCCTGACTCTTCCCACTTCCTGATGTCTGACATCATTCACTGGGAGGACGTAACGTCTTCATGTTGGGGGAGCGTGGGGTCTGTGTGAGGGCTCCATCATGCACATGAACAACGTGCGTCGTTGACCTGATGACAGCGGTGTAAGCGATCCGTCTGGCTCTGCGTGGGTTGCCGGGTCGGGTCGAAACCTCTCTCTCTCCTGGAGGGAATTCAGCCTGTTTGTCTCTGCCCTGTTAACACACGACTGCTCTAATTCCAGCAGGCTTGTAATGTGATGAGTAAAGGTGTAATTGACTGTGGTTTCGCTCCACGACACTCCCACCCATGCTCATGTACACACATGCAGACACACACACACTTTCTCCGTCCTCTCTCGTCTGTCTCCACCTCCGGGCCGTCGTGGTGATTTTCTTTATTTAGGTGTTTGTGGTGTGCAGGAATGTGCCGGAGTTTCAGGTGCTTTAGCCGTAGGTCTCAACAAAGGGAAAAGTGATGCTCTTAGAAAGGCGCTGCAGCTGCTTTCATCCACACTCCCCTCGGTAATTTGTGTGGAATCTGAGGTATGATGGCGGTTCACCACAGAGCCCATTAATTGAGTAATTACTCTGAACAAATAGAAACAGAGTTTGTCTTTTTGTTTAAAGATATGAAAACAAAAATCACTAACGAAGCACCGGGAGCCACTTGGGGTTGGCTCATCGGACATGATGCTGCAGGAGCTGGGGATCGAACCCTTAATCTTCCAGTTTGACCGACTCAATCCGCTGAGCCACCAAGGATCCTCCACCAACTCGTTCAGGGAGAACCATCATTGACTTTTTTTCAACCAATCACCAATTCATCGAGTTCTTGGCACATTTTTCAAAACCCAAATGTGTGTCGTGATCCTCCAGTTGAGAACCGCCGAGGTAAAGGAGATCAAGAATACAGACGGCCATTTAAACTACAACCACATCATTTAATACAACACACTTTTCATTGGTTTGTATTGTCGATATTTTTCGGGCCTTTTGTCTCGTTCCCAGTTCTTCCTTTCTCAGTTTTTAGTTCTTTACATTCCTCAGTCACTGTGTATACACGGCTTCATGTCTCCATATTCTCCCGTGTTGGAGAGCCATGCAGGTATGCAGAGGGAGGCCACGGCTGAATAAATGTGGCTCATATTTATACATCTGTCAAGACGCACATACACACACATGTGCGGAGTCACATTCCCCAGTTTCAGGCATCCATTTCAGCAGACCTTGTGTGAGCAGGAAAGAAATGAAACCACTAAATGCAGCACCTATATCCTGGACATTTAGAACTTTTTAAACCGATCCCTTTTTTTTTTTTTTTTTTTTTTGGTGTGTCTGTGTGTAAATGTCGGCGGCGGACCCCCAATGCTGACAGAGTCTGGCTGACTTCCCAGAACAGAACAATATCTGCAGGTCGACTGAGGGGCCCTGCAGCCTCCCCTCCTCTCAGACACACACACACACACACACACACACAGAAAGCCGAGCACACAAGCGTCTGGCCTTTAAAACGTCAGCGCTCAGGCACTGCCTTACATAATGACAGAGAATGGAGGCATTAAGGCAATTTGTTTGATTTAAGTTGTCAAGGCATCGTGGACCCTGCCCCTCTCAGCTGGTTTTGATACCTGGCGTCTGGTATGTGTGTGTGTGTGTGTGTGTGTGTGTGGAATGAAGGGGCTCACACAGAGAGGGGGTCTCGGTGAAGGGAGGTACTGCAGGAGCATAAATTAAGGTTTTACGCGGTGCAGGAAGTGAAAGAGGAGACGAAGCAGGAGGAGAAATGTGTGAGGAAGGAAGAGGTGGAGGAGGGAGGAGGAAGAGCTCAAGTGGGACAGGAGAGACTGTGGAGGAAGTCATGTGGGACTGCTGACTGTTCTGATCCTGAAGGAAAGTGGTGTCTGTGAAGGATTCATTCCAAGTATCCTTCAGAGGTTAAGACTCCTTCTCTAAGACAGGATCCAAAGAAAGTACCAGAGCACACAAATCACATTTATTTAGGCGCAAAGGATGAACAAGTCCAACAAATATTTCTAAAGTAGAGGAAGGAAACTTTTGCGCTTCAGGTCGGTGATCTCAGAGTTTCAAAATAAAATTCGTTTAGTACGGAGCTATTATTGTGAATGCGTCCAAAGAGGCGTCAGGTTGTAACTTTGTGTTTGACGTACGGCTCATTAACACGACTTTAAATGATGGAAACGTAAAAGCGAGAGTGGAGCGTCACAGTTAATTACACTGAGCTGTGGAGTGTAATTGAACCTGATCGAACCTGCTAACTACGTGTGTGTGTGTGTGTGTGTGTGTGTGAGTGGAATAGAGGCCCAGTGTTCTTTGGTCCCAGCTCTCAATAAGGCCTCTTTTATCTGTCCGTGTGCACGGCGCTGGCGTGGACGCACTAAAGGGCCGCAGCGTTTCCCTCCGCACAGACGGGGCTCACGCCGCTCGCTCCGGGTGTCGCGACCACGAACCAGAACAGCTTTTAACCGTCACGCCTGATTAAGGAGCCTGAGGCAGGAGCTGGCACTCACACAGTCTAAACACGCCAGCCAGAAGTCATGAAGGACACATCCATTTCTAATTTCCACTTCATGTCCCCCTGCTCTCTCTGAGCCTCAGCAGAGGGCATTCTGGGAGTTGGAGTGTTGCTTTGCTGATCAGGTGTCAAGGACTCCTTTGACTTTTTTTTTTTTTTTTAAAAACTTAAAAAAACGTTTTAATCGAAGCCTCTGACGAACATTCACTGCCTTGTTATTCATTTTGTAATGAGGTGTAAATATAAAGATTTGACTTCAGAATTTCAAGTGTTTGATTTTGAATTTACCGTCTCAAAAAAAGTATTTCCTGGTTTCAACTCTTCTGTTCCCTCCACATGATGTTTGAATCAATTGTAGAATTTAAGCGAAAAGCAGTTTCCACATCCTCAATAATCCCTCTCTCTCTCTCTCTTCCTCTCTCTCTCTCTCAGATCTCCTTCGAGTTGGCCGAGTACACCGCTAACGTGGACGGCATTGGCACGCTGCGTCTCCTGGACGCCATAAAGACGTGCGGTTTGACCAACAGCGTGAAATTCTACCAGGCCTCCACCAGCGAGCTGTACGGCAAAGTCCAGGAGATCCCTCAGAAGGAAACCACTCCCTTCTACCCTCGCTCACCTTACGGTAAACACACACACACACACACACACACACACACACACACAAGTGTGGAAACACACACGCCAAGATTATCGAACGTTTTCTACCTCGCACCATTTGACAAATGATTGTGTATGAGCATGTAAGGAAACTTCTTGGTGCCTGTGCAACACTTTTTCTTTGTGAATAAGTGTGTGTGTGTGTGTGTGTGTGTGTGTGTGTGTGTGTGTGTGTGTGTGTGTGTATAAACACAGAGGGGGGCTTCAGTGCTCAGGCAGCGTTTGAGCTCTCCACACACCCCGAGGCCAAAACGTCTGACTGAAGGCTGGAGTGGCTCTCACTTTAACAAAGACACCTTTATATCCACAGCACTCAGCACTCACTTTCAACACACACACACTTATATACACACACACACACGCACACACACACACACACAAGCTGCACACGTGTGCGAGCGATCAGGTTTCAGCTTCGGTGTTGTCTAAATGCTCTCCTCATCGACACTTTGCCCGTCTGTCAGCGCTGGATGAGGCTGCATACCGTCCTGAGGAGGGCTGCCCCTCCATTAATTAGGAAGGGAGGAGGGGGGGGCGGGGGAGGCCAGGGTTGTCATGGTGACCTCCCTTCACCTCCAGTGTACATCCTGACCCATGCCTTAATCAACGGGCGCCTCCCTTCGCCGGCTCTGGTATTCCCCTCCTCACAGCTGAAGGGAGGAGAGCGAGAGAGCACAGAACTTTCTGTACGCGCCTGCTTTCGGTCAGTCAGCAGGAGTCTGCGGTTCACGTTCCTGATGGGGAAATACGATCTGCCGCACCGCTGTGTTCAAATGTGACATGTAGTGCAGTGAAGTTCTGATTGTCATGCACTGTAATAAAAGCTGCGTGAAAGTTGAATTTGATGACTGAGTGAATTAAAAGCGTGGTGGGAGTTTGAGAAGTGGCTTCAGGAGTCTACTTTGTGTCCTCGGAGGATGTGAAGTGTCAGGCTGTGTGAAATAAACGTCTGTCTTCTCCGTGTCTGTCCGTCCCCCCCCCCCCGACCTCGTCTCTCAGGTGCTGCCAAGCTCTACGCCTACTGGATCGTGGTGAACTTCCGAGAGGCCTACAACATGTTCGCCACCAACGGGATCCTCTTTAACCACGAGAGCCCGAGGAGAGGTGAGCGCTCTGCACAACACACACACACACACACACACACACACACACACACCCGCTGCTTAAAGCTGATGCACTCCATAGATCCGGCTGGCTGCCTCCGTTTCACCGATGCAAACGTCACTTCTGCAGGACGGAGCCGTTTGGCTGAAGCACTTTTTTTATTATCTCGACAGACAGAAAAAGGAATACAAAAAAAAAACGTGATTTTTTTCTTCTTCTTAAAATCAGATTTGAAACCTTCATATCAAAGTAAAACAAGTCGACCTGTTAATGAACCGTTCTGCTCGTTGGGAAAGACGTCACGTCTAAATGAAGTTACGACGTGAACGAAGCCGTCAAAAATGTTGAATTGCGTGAAAGTATTCAGTTACATGCTCGATATGAAGTCATAACACTCACCAGCTTTCTCATGACTGTTTGACACACACACACACACACACACACACACACACACACACACACACACACACACACACATTCTCACACATATTGAGTGGGTTGTGGTCACATTTTTTAATATGCGCTCTGAGCCCCCGAGGGTCGCAGGCGCTGGTTTAACCCGATTTACACGCACCGCGACCCAAAATGAATACCACATGGAGCCAGCCCTCGGCTCCGTGCCCAGGTCAGCCGCTCAGGTGTTTATGATTTATCCCCTAATGAAGACCCCGGCCACGACCCCGGCCATGTCAAGGGGTCAGCCTGTAAAGCCTAATGGGTTCGCACAGATAGATAGGTGTGGGAACTGGTGCCGTTTACAGCCAGTTCAGCCAACTTGGAGGTCTTGTGTCACGGAGCATGAGGCGACACGCCCCCCCCCCCCCCACGTCTTCACTCCATTTAATCTGATACAAAAACATGTTTAATGTTGATCAATGGATTCCAGTTCCAGATCCAGTCCTGATCTTGTTCAGAGGGTTTACAACGCTCCACTTTTTTGGGGGATTTTACAATTATTTTAACCTCGACGTATTTTGTCTGATCCGCCTCAGAATTCTGGAGAAGTTTGTGTTTATCATAAAATAACAGATTATAAATGTGTAGTTGAAAGTTGAATTGGGTAAACGCTAAAGTTCAAGGTGTCGTTGTGAGATTACAGTGATTTTACAGTAAATTGTTTAAAAAAAACAAAAAATAAAATAAAATCAGCAAAGTTGGCAAACAGCCTCCGTAGTTTCAAGACGTCCTGCCTTTTAAAGACAACTCAGCAGAGTTAAAATGAGACTAATTGATCTGGAGGATGATCTCCGTGCAGCTGGAGTTCAGATGCTTTCGTCCTCTCGTTCACACCACGACCTTATAAGGGCAGAGCTCGTTACCCGCTGCTCGCTCCATGGTCAGCTCTTTTTCATCCCCCCCGGCTTCTATCGTTCCACTCTTACCACACACAGCTTTTTTCCTCTTTCTGCCTCTGTCTCTTCTTTTCACGTCCCGCTCCTTCTTTTCTCCGCACTCAGCACTTTCTCCGGCAGGCCATCGGGTTCTCCCCCGCCGCTTCTATTCTCAGAGTTACGGCTGTTGTTGCTCATAAAGCAGGAACGCTGCGAACGCTGCGATGTGGCCAGATGTCCCACGGCCGCCTTGCACAACCCAGTGTGGTGCTTGTGTTGGCTGCACTGGTCAGTGTTTACCTAGGCCCCTGGGGCCCGCCGCGACCCTGCCGCCGCTGCGCTGAGGGGGCCGTGTACTCCGTCACCCACCAGGGTGAGAGGGGAGGAGCTTTGAGCCGCAAAAACAACCCCGAGGAACCTTTTATTTTCTGGTTTAAGTTGTACTGTAAGGTTCAGGAGTGATCCAAACGTCTTCCTTTGCATGAAGCTTTAAATCTCGTGTCAGGGCAAAATGAGGGCTGGATTCACCACCACTCAACACGACGACCATGTTTGTAATGATACACAGCTTCCTGCAGATGGGTGAAGTGTCCCTTTCAATAAATGACAACGAAAGCTTTTTAAACAACGACTGGAACATCATTCGTTTTCTTCGGCCTCTTTAGTTCAAACAAAACATGAATAAATGTTTTTACCTACCTGACGTCTCTCTTGATGTATTTCAAATTTGGATTTGGAGACAAGAACACGCAGTTATGACGTAGACAAACTACAACAATGGTTCCCTTGGTGATATGAAAACCTGGGGTGGAAGAAGGGGGGGTTGGGGGGGTAATGGGATGTGTTAATACTGATGGACATGTGACAGCGTGTAGAAAAGTCCCAAAACCTGCCCCGACAGACGCTCAAACCTCGGCAGCTCACTGAAACACAAATGCATCGAAATGTTTCAGCATTCAATCAGACAGCTGCCAACACCTTGACTTCCATCATAACAGCAACATCACCCGTCATCAATCTCCTGACCTGGGTCACACCCTGAACGTGTGTGTGTGTGTGTGTGTGTGTGTGTGTGTGTGTGTGTGTGTGTGTGTGTGTGTGTGTGTGTGTGTGTGTGTGTGTGTGTGTGTGTGTGTGTGTGTGTGTGTGTGTGTGTGTGTGTGTGTGTGTGTGTGTGTGTGTGTGTGTGTGTGTGTGTGTGTGTGTGTGTGTGTGTGTGTGTGTGTGTGTGTGTGTGTGTGTGTGTGTGTGTGTAGGTAAATCATCACCTGTGTGCCGCCCCCTCCTGTCCTCTACGGGCCTTTTGTCTGATCATGATGTCAGTGTCTGTGGCCATCACCTGACATCACAGCTATTCCACCCACACACACGTACACACACACACACACACACACACACAGAGCAAAAGCTGTGATGTCACTCGGATGCCAGCTTTCTGTTTGAGTAACAAATAGACGTTTGGCTTTACGGGGGAGTTTTCCCTTTAAAAAAGAAAGTCACTCAGACTTCCCCTGATGTTTCCTGCCAAAAAACACTGGCCGACCAATCATCTGCTTTGGCGCTGTGTGGCGTGGCGTCGTGTGTCACCTTGAAGGATGGGCCTTGTGGCTTCTGGGAAAGGAAAGGAGAAGCTAAACGCTGTGAAACTGACCGCTCCATCCCACAAGGAGCTCTGTCTCTCACAGCGCCCAGGATGACTTAATCCTAGCAGGAATGCACTCCTGGACTCTCTTACAGTTCTCGTAAACACCTTACCACTCGGGCCAATAAACATTCGCCCTCCATTGTTCTGCAGCGATAAAAGGTCTGAGTCGGACAAGTCCGGCATGGAAAATATCCCGGTGGAGATCCAGCGTGAAGCAAAGCAAACAGAAGCCTGCGTCTGCCGGCCGGTTCACAGCACGGCTACCTCCGTACTGGACGGCTTAGTTATAGCCATAACAAACAGCCCTCACACTGACTCCGAAGAGGGGGGGGATTAGCATTAGCATGGGTGCTAAATAGGCTCCATATTGCTCTGACATACGAGACAGTGCAGAAGTGAAAACCTGTGCAAATAACCGGCTGGTGTGTTTATGTGTTCGCCATTTTCAACAATCAAACAGCGCCTCAAAGAACCCCAACAAGTCACTCTGAAAATAAAAGACAAAACCCCAAGTTTAATTTATAGTTATTAGCTGCATGTTGATCCAAGGCTCTGCAGTAAATCAGTTTAGTGTGTGTATCCACTGCAGCCGCCGCTGACCAGCTCCAGTTGTAGGCTAATCCTCTGGTTTATTTGGGGAAGTCCCATCCATCTCTCCGCCCTGAGAGCTCTGTGGTTCACGCTTGGCAGTATAGAATAATATACTGTTATGTTAGGAGAGACCAGCTAGCGTTGGGGAAGTTAGAATAGCAGTGCCAAAGTCAATGCTGCCCCCTCAAACACTCACACGTTCAGCCGCTGAGCTCCGACATGCCTCGGCTTCATCTTTCTGCTTTCGTTGAGGTTGAGCCCGAAAGGTCAGATTGCATGATAGATTTGTAAGAGGATATGTTTTCCATTTATTGGAGAGGTTATTTTCAAAGAAAATTCTCAGATAAGGAAGACTCGGTCAAGTGTCGGGGGGGTCGAGGGGATTTAGCAGTATTTCGTAAGATGTTTCTGCATGGAGTCGGCCCTTTGTGTTCGGTCCTTTCCATGAGAAAAGGCTGAACATCAGCTGAACTGTGGCCAGCTCCAGAGTCCTCTCTTCCCTTGGTACCTTTCACCAGTCTGAACCACATGGCCTATAAAGGTGATCCCTCCCCCTTCCCGCCCCACCTCAGCGTACCTTTGCCTCAGACTTGTTTTGTGACGTCGACGTTTCTACAATAACTCGACTCGTTCCTACCGCTGCACGCAAATATGTGTTTGTTGTCCCGGATCACCATGGCAACCAAGAATCTCGCTGACAGAGTGCTCACTTCGAGCGGCGGGAAAAGAAACCTTTCGCAGTATCCTCTCACGGCGACGCAGGAGGAAATGTCAAACTTCCACATTTGAGTCGAAACACGAGATTCAGCTGGAAAACGATCCGCTCTCGTGTTGATTCTTGGATCCGTTTTGGTCCTTTTTTATGAACATCGTCTCTGTGCTGCGTATGTGGAGGTGGTGCTGTCAACTCCAAGCTCAAGAAAAACATGCATCATCCTCTCCCCTCTCTTTCTCCACACCCTCCCTATCTTTCCCCACACCTTTGCACACCCCGTGTTTTCCATCCAGCTCGTTGCATCACACCCAATTTAACAAAAAAAAAAGAAAAAAAGTGACTTTCGAGGTCTTTGTCATTACCAATCCACTCGCATCACATCTCTCCCTCTCTGCACCCTCCCTGTTTGTTGAGTCAGCGCTGAGCGAGGGCAGCAGTCTGTCAGGTGTGAATAGACGCTGTGTTGGCGGAGATGAGCGCATGACCTCTTTTGGATGCAACACAAATATTCCTCCTTCGTCGGTCGGGGCTCCAGAGATCAATCAGAATGTGAATTGTGCAATAACGGCGATGGCAGACACTGACAGGTCTTTGGCCAACCCTCGATCCAGAGAAGAGTCCTCCTGCAGAATCAGTCAAGTCAAGTATTTTGTTCATAACTCAGCGCAGATAAAGACGATGGGATCGCAATGACTACGCGTTCATTTTCCTCTGAACAAGGCCACAGGGTCTACTTTAATCCCCAAACGTGTGGGCGTAGAGATAAAAATTAAGGGTTGCATTTTTCACTACTAATCTACCACTAAGACGTTCACTCCCCTCCTGCCATTGCTCAAAGACAGAGCGGGATTATGGGATTTGCAGTTCTGGTTGTATTCCAAAACAGGTGTGCAAACTTTGGGTCGAGGCAACCGAAGAGTTTCTCCTAAAATCCTGGCGCTCAAAATTCAAGTCTTTTTTTTTTGTTTTTTTATTGCTGGTTTCAGAGTTTGGCCCGTTCAGACAAGCTCCAAACAGAAATGAGTCATCCACCACGTGTCGAGAAAATACGTGGAATAAGAGTTCGTATTGAAGTCGTGCTGTTTTATTTTTGGACTGTGGCTCAGTGAAGCAGTCTGGGTGACCAAGACATTGAACTTTTCGAGTGAAAGAAGGAAGGACTTGGTCACATCCTGCTCATGGATTTGGAACAGATTAAACACGGTGATGAAAAACACACTCCAGCTCGAAGGTTGTAAGAGGAAACTTGGCCTCGATTGGAGGTAGAATTTCTAACTTTGCAGATGTAACATTGATGATCGATTTGATAGATGTTTGAGACATGAGTTCACTCTGCTTTTCAGATTTTTTTTATTTATTTATTTTCCCCGGAGCCAGTTTGCGATTTCGCTGAAAACCAACCAAACATTGGGACGTCTCAGAAGAGGCACGTAAATAAATCACACTGCGGTTCGTCAGACACGTGAGGTCGGATTGTGAAAGTATAAAAATAAAATTCATCAGTCACCTTTCTTTAGAAGCATGTTTTTCTTTTTTTTTTTACTTCAGAACCTGTTGAGTAACCGGTGTCAGTAAACCCACAGTCCCCTCCCCCAGCTTACGGGTCCCATCCCCATCCTGTCTGGGCCCACACCGCCTGGCTCTGGGTGGGAGATGTCTCCACACATTTCTCCTCCTCCTCCTCCTCCATTTTTTTTCTCTCCCCATGCTTGAGCACAGCTGTGCCAACGAAGCGCGAGTGTTACGTCTTTCCTGTTGCTTCCCTGGCCAGAAAATGAAAAAGGAATGACATGGGGAAAAAAAAGGGAAAAGAAACGGTTGAGTGAGAATAAAGAGAGAGAGAAAGAGATTGAGTGTCCATATCTGGCACGGGTTTTGCTGTCTGCTCAGTTTTCACGGCCCGTGGTTTTATTAGACTTACTGCCGGGCAGCGGGTGAGGTTAAACGGCCACCGCTGCCCTGTTTGGGCTCTAAACCTCCTGTTAGC
The DNA here is from genome assembly GCF_947650265.1 of Symphodus melops. Classification (NCBI taxonomy): domain Eukaryota; kingdom Metazoa; phylum Chordata; class Actinopteri; order Labriformes; family Labridae; genus Symphodus; species Symphodus melops. The sequence continues at coordinate 2,147,299 of NC_136698.1, read as the reverse complement.
CCCCCCGGCTCCCCTCGCCTGCCTCCACCCCCTCCTTCTGGCTGTCCTGCGGTGCCGCTGCCAGTAAAGGAAACACATTAACACCCGGGCCAGTAACAGAGCAGGCTTTGTGCAGAGCCAGGCAGGCCGGTCCATTAGGCCCACGCTCTGGTCCACACCGCACCAATTAGAGCGGGCAGGGAGCATTGCCACTCCAAATAGAGGTGTGAGCTTTACAAGGAGACTACAGGTGTGCTTGGGGGAACATAATGGACTTTATTACTGATTGGGTGTACTGTTCTACACTGTATCCCTCTGCCACCTTTTTATGAGCCGACGCGCTCTGCAGAGCTTTGACAACCTGTGTTTAACCTGCACGCTTTACTTTCTCTGAGATATGACATCATGTCAAACCGCGCCTTTACCTAATCACCAATCTGGGCTTTTCTTACATTGCAACCCTCTCAGAAAATGACAGAGAGAGCTTGATCTGATTAACCTTTATTAGCATGTAATCTGTCATTTCTGATTTTAATGAAGGGGGGGTGCAGGTGGCTCTGGGTGCTGGGTCGCACCCAGTCTGGGGGATTTTCTGCTTCGTCCTCTGTTCTATCAAATAAAGGAATTTAAGACCAACTGTGCCACGAGAAAATATTGCCTTGGGGAATCAAATTCATTTAGCTTTAGCAAGAAGCCGAAAATGTGCACAAACGTGTTTAAATGGTGCACGAAATGTAAACTCACAGATTCATTCAGAAGCCGTCACTAATGATTCAAAGCTTAAAGCCCCAAACTCTAATTTAATCATTTAAAATATTATTGAAGATTATTTCAGATCTTTCTGGTAATTATATTTTGCTCGTTCATTTGATTTATAATAATCAAGCAACCAAATAAGCATCAGAGGCCATGAGATACTGACAGAGAGCCTGAAGCTTGGATCACTGCTCCCAGTTATCTGTCCCATGCATTCAGACACTTGATAGAAAAACGTCCATACGGATCACTACTGATACTTGGTCGTGTTGAACCAAACCAATAAATCACATTTAGGTGTAATAGGAAAATAAAGTCCGCTGCTATGATGCCTTTTATAGAAACAAGTTCAACCTTTCCATCCAGCTTGAGGCTGTTTCTCCATCTTTAAAACACTTTTCTTTTTCTTTTTTTGTCGGACTCTTTAAAAAAAAAAAAAAAAAAAAAGTCTTTTATCTCTTCAGATCTAATTGGCAGCGTAGGAAGTCAAAACCGTTTTTGAAATGTCGACTCTTTGTGCAGGATTTTCCCACTCTGTTTCTCCCAGCCTTTGTAAACACAACACGGCCTGAAGGAACACCCACTTTCTAAAACGACCTGTGATTGGCCGAAGTCTCCCTTTTTTTCATCCTCGATTTTCTGAGGCCAGAAAATCCAATCCCAAGTCTATTATTATACTTTTATTCTATTAAGATATGTTGAATGTTGCATGAAAATCGTACTAATGATGCCAAAGAAAGGCGAAGCCATCAAGAGAAACTGGTGTCTCACTCTTTTTATTCAAAATCCAAACTTTAAAGAAGAAGTGGACGGCATGTGAAAGCTTGCCTTTTTCTTTTTTTTTTTTTTTTAAACTTTCAGAAACATTGTGAAGTCTTTCTGCCTGAGTAGTTTCCGTCTCCGCTTGTTACCCGGCAGTCATGTGTAAAATCTGTGGAGTTCCCCTTATTTAAAAAGTAGTCGATTACGTTTCTGTCCATTGACTTATTGCTAAATGGTTCGAGCTTCTTCGTGTGCTGCTGGAGGCTAAAGTGTCACACATCCAGGTGATACGGACGAGTGCAAAACTGTCAATCACAGCCGTGCCAGATGCAGATGAATAATTGATGGTTAACATTGGGCTACAGTCAGCAGAGAGAGAGAGAGAGAGGGAGAGAGAGAGAGAGAGGGTACCTGCCAGAACAGATGACCTGCCAGCTTGGAGAACAAACCCCGGGGCCAGAATGAGCCTATCATGCAAAGTCATCGGAGGGGGTTTCCATCCATGGTTTATCCACGCTCTGCAGACACGTGCTATTTCCTAATAAACGTGTGAATAATAGCTGGATTCACAGATCGGACTTTGTGGATTTCAGCTCTCAGCGAGATCCCTCGACAGTCTGCAGAAAACTCCAGCTCAACATGGCAGCAAAGCAGCGTTGACGTGACCTGCTACCAACACACACAACACGCTGTATTTTCTCAAATAAGCGTGTCTAACCTCCCCCTTGGTCTGCTTTCGCTCAGCCTTGCCCAGGGCTGTCGCTCTTCTATGAAATAATTACGACAAATTTGCTGCTTTCACATGATTGGGTTCACGGGATTTTCCTGCGTCTCAAGTGAAGGCTCTGCTCCGCGTCAGGGCCGCGGCGATGCAGTGTGGAGACAGAGCAACGTTCACCTCGAGACAGCAGCCGTTGAAACGGGAGCGGGAGACGGAGGTTCATGTGAGGCTGTGGGAGATTTATGTCGATCCTGTGTGAGCTCAAAAAAAATAAAAAAATAAAAATAGCGTTTGATGGAAACGTGGAGCGCCCGGTCAGATTGAAACCCCTCGAGCTGGATTGGGATGTTTCAGCTAAGATGATGGCATCATTAGCCGTGACACCCTGATACTTAGTGATGATTTCCATCACTTTAATGCCGTGTGGGTTGGACGTCTACGATCTGCGCCGTATCTTTCCCATCACGGCGGGAACAAAGAACACGACACCAGCCCTCCGTCATTAGGAGCTCATTTGTTCTCCCGCAGATTTTATAATCGCCACGTGTGACGACCACAGTGGTCTGGCGGACGATCGGGCTGTCGATGTGGTGATTCTGGACTGGACGGCGTGGAGCGAGCGGGGTGGTCCCGTTTGCTCGTCATGTTGCCCGTGGAACCTCCCTGTTACTGTTCTTTTGGTGTTGACAGGTTTGCGTTGGCGTCCGGCCCGGGTTTGACACTGAAACTGTGAATTAGACGGGGAAAATGAGGGAGAAGAATCCTGAAAGACTCCGGTTGGTTGTAATAAGAGGTGGTAATGAAGCGGTTTGACTCGGGGCGGCTTCTTGCTTGGAGAGAGAGAGAGAGAGAGAGAGAGAGAGAGAGAGAGAGGGAGGTTTGGAGAGCTGAGTGGAAGTTTGTTTCCATCGAGAAAAAAAAAAGGAAAAAAAAGTCTCACGAGCTTCTTTTCAAGGAAGCAAAACGTTCACCAAGCTCATTGTCTGCTCTGATGTAGATCTCATGTATACATCAGAGTCATACATGTGCATGTAACCGCACTCATCTGGCTGGTTCAATAAACCCCTCGACTCTGCGTTGTGTAAAGAGTAAGGGAGTGAGGAGCGGGAGGCTTGCTGGTCTTTTCACGTGGCAATTTATTATCAAGGCAAGTCCGTCTGAACGGGAACAGAATAAATGCTGGTCATTCATTTGTTTGGCTCGCACACGGACAGCACACTATAAAACAAAATCAACACGAGTCGAGTTAGCTAGCTCGTTGTCATGGTAACTCGATATCTCAAAGAAAATACCTTTAACAAACAATAATCTAATCAAAAAATATACATACACATCTTATTACAATTTTATGAAACCACAAGTGCTGCTAACGACCTTAATACAAAATATGTTTACATTGTGCTGCACACAGCCACTTACCATGGCACGTCTCTCCAAAATGGTACCCGCTACGGTTACCGCTGTGCATTTATACTGCACCTGAGAGAGGGCGCTATTGAGCCAATAATAACAAAAAAAATAAACAATCATATAAGCAAGTGGAATAACAATAAAAACTCTGTTACATGCACAAGTGTTACTGTTACAAGCTTCATAAAAGTCCAGGGCTGATTTTTGATCCGGTTCACTGTGAAGATGTTTCCAATAAAAAAACACTTTGAGCCTTAAAAATGTGAAGAACTCGATTTCTTTCTTTCTTTCAGCTGAAGTTATAAATCAGACTTTACGATCATTTCATAAATATCGAATCAGCAGGAAACATTTGTGTAAATCCTCCTCATTGTTTTATTATTTTCATTTTTTTATCAGCCACTTTAAACACGTTTTGGTATTTAGATATTTTCAGAACAGAAAGGCCACAGTCGTCTCAGAGCATGGAGTCATTACAGGACACAATAACGTCTCGCTCTCTCTTCCTTTCACTTGGTTTCTCTTCTCCGAGTGTTTGTACATGTTGGAAACATCTGAACCTCTGTAACGTTTTATGTCCTGCGTGCGCCGTAATTGAATTCGGCGAACGCCAACGGTGAATTTTGAACGTTTTGTGTTTTAGGTTCGAACTTTGTGACGCGTAAGATCAGCCGCTCTGTGGCGAAGATTCACCTCGGCCAACTGGAGAGCTTCAGCCTGGGCAACCTGGACTCCAAGAGGGACTGGGGCCACGCCAAGGACTATGTGGAGGTAGAACACACACACACACACACACACACACTCTCCACTGTGCTGTGGAGTTGAGCAGGGTTCAGATGTGCACACAGCTTTAACGGGGCATGTTTTCCCAGATCATTTGAGGGCCGCAATATGCGATCTGCATGAAGCCTCCTATGATTCTCTGCCAGAAGAGAAACGGAGCTCGAGAAGGGGAGGGGGAGGCAGAGGGCCGCACGCTGTGAGGCCACAGACTGCACTCTGGTTTCCCACAATTCACCCATGTCCCAGATCCCTTCAGGCCCCCCATCGCCATTCCCCGAACGCCGCAGAAGAAAGAGAGATATGAAAGGGAACGCTGGGTCCCGGGACGATGACAGAAATATGGTGTTTGTGTTAACGTAATGGTGCCAGCAGCAGGCGGAGGGGTCGCAGCGTCCGGGAGCACACAGAGCCCAGTGTGTGTGTGTGTGTGTGTGTGTGTGTGTGTGTGTGTGTGTGTGTGTGTGTGTGTGTGTGTGTGTGTGTGTGTGTGTTGTGTGTGTGTGTGTGTGTGTGTGTGTGTGTGTGTGTGTGTGTGTGTGTGTGTGTGTGTGTGTGTGTGTGTGTGTGTGTGTGTGTGTGTGTGTGTGTGTGTGTGTGTGTGTGGGCACATGCCTAGGTTACGGTTGGAACGTGCGTGGCTGTCGAGATGAAAGACTCGGCGGGTTGCCATGTCTGACAGCAGAGCCCTCCCTGCGCACCGTGTTGTTGTGAGGACGGGTTGGCGGGCGCAGGGGCGACGAGGTTACGAAGGGGAACCGGAGTGTGAGTGCACATCTCAGCGCGGGGTCGCTGCGGTGAAACAGCCGGTCACGCTGTTACGGCGGGCGGCGGGAGGCGGTTATGGCGTCAGGGAAGCATCAGTCACTGCCTGATATGATGAATCATGTTTGCCTCTGCAGGAAGTGGGACTAGACTGAGGAGTAGTAAAAGCATCTGGTGATGGGAAGAGTTTTTTTTATGATTAATATGATAATGTGAAGTGATGGAAAAATACAAACAGTCAATGGAAAATGTCAGAGTCTAAACCCACGGGAGTCGAAACGTCAAGAGAAATAAAATCAAACAAAAGTGTGGTCATGTGAAAATGGTGAAATTTAAAAAAATAAAAATAAAAAAAAAAGCTTTTTGGTTAAAAGTTCATCAAATTATCAAATTCAGTGAGACTTGGTTGAGACGTGTAGATCCACGTTTTCCTCATGATTTGTAAAAGCCTTTCACACTTTGTCATTTTGTTTCCTCGTGTCGACACAGCGTGACACGTGGACACATTTTTTAGAAACTTCTGACTTCAGCACTCGTCCGTCCAAGACAGAAAGATAAAATGAGTCCCGAGCAGAAAGTCTGAAGCTCAGAGTGTGAGTTCAGCTGCAGCTCCTCCAGGCTTGTTAACACTGAGGTGACTTTATTCTGCTGTTTGAAGTAACAGGAGCTTTTTAAATGTACTTTGATTTCATTCAGTTGCTCAATATGAAGGAAAATAGTTTGATTTTAGCACGGGCAGAAGTCTGCTCCTATGAGTTGTTTGTTTGTTTTTTGACTGCTCACTGTCACTTATTTAGTGCTCGTGCAAAGCTGTGTGTGTGTGTGTGTGTGTGTGTGTGTGTGTGTGTGAGAGATCCGTGTGCCTGTCCGACGCTCCTGGCTTGAGACGCTCCAGGTTTCCTGTGGGAACGGCCGACATTCCAGTTCTGGTGAATCAGGCACCTCCTCGCTGTGCGTCTCCAGTTTCGGAAAGGCAGATTTCGGGGAAGCCAAACAGAAGCCCGAGGTGCTGAGGGGAACTGATGTGACGGAGGAGGAGGAGGAGGAGGAGGAGGAGGAGGAGGAGGAGGAGGAGGAGGAGGAGGAGGAGGAGGAGGGGGGAAAAGAAAGATGAAGGCCGGAGGGAAACAGACGCGTGTTTGTTGAACGTTTGAACGTTATGCATAAATGAACCATCTCCTGCTGAAAGTCTGTCTCGCCCTGCGCACCATCAAAGACTGCGACTGTCACCACGACCCCCCTCCCCCCTCCCTGTCTCACCCACCCAGCGTCAGCGCTGCGTTACCATGGCGAAGCCAAACAACCGGCAACCTGTAAACAGAACCATGTGTGTCTGCTTTAGGCTGACAACTGCTTTTCCTCCCTCTCTGCCTCGCGCTCCTCACCCCACCCAGGACAGGGAAATTGCTGGTAATTGGCTGTGGATGGATTGCGGGTGGCAGGAGGGGCGTGCTGTGTGTCTGCTCTAACGACGTCTGAAGGCGTGCGGCTGGCTGGGCATCGTCTCAGACGGGTATCGGGTGTCTGTTGCAGGCAGGCCGGCAGACGTGGAGCTGCCTTGTTACTCTCAATGGAGTCCTTCATGATTACCATGGTGTTACAGGATTACCGAAGAGTTTAGTATAAAATCAGATAAAACTACTTGAATGGTCCTGATCTCATTTTCCTGCAAAAGAGGAGAAGCGAGAGACCTCGTCAGCTGTGACGCGGTTTGAAAAAGTCGGCTGCGTTGTTGCAGACTCTGTCAGAGGAGATAAAGATGTAGGTGTCGGCCATCTTTACCAAGCACTGCCCTCCTCCCTAATACTTCCTCGGAGCTGGTTCCTGGTGGGTTCAGCTGTTTTGAAGCCCCCCCCCCCCCCCCCCCCCCCCCCCCCCCCCCCCCGCTGCAGAGAGCCATTTCCTGTGCAGAGAAGAGAGCAGGAGCAGAAGGTGATTTTTGGCCTTTTCTCTGCCCTCAGGCTCCATCCTGCCTCACTTTCTCTCTCTCTTTTTGTCTGTTTCCTCCCCACCTTTTTTTTCACCGCCCTCCTGCCTTTTAACCTTTTTTTACGTTTTGTCTTTTGTGCTCCTAAAAAGGCTGCGTCACTGGACCAGCGCTCCACCTCTTGTCCTGCTCTCTTTCGCTGAGCTGTTACCAACCCTGTTCCCAGTTATTTTTTCCCCTCTGACAGTTAATAAGCGGCTCTTACTTTTATCTCGCGCTGCGCTGGCGTGGCTGCTCTCCTACAGAAACTGTTACCAGATGAGATGCCGCTGACCCGCTGACACACAGTTCACTCCTCTCCTGTCTTGTTCTCATATTTATTTTAAAATCTAACTGCATGTGAAACGTTCGTCTTTGAAAGGCTTTTCCTGCAGTCTTCAGGTGTGTGTGTGTGTGTGTGTGTGTGTGTGTGTGTGTGTGTGTGT
>NC_136698.1:2111435-2139514 GCF_947650265.1 Symphodus melops | reverse complement strand
ACACACACACACACACACAATCTCTCTTTCTCCTACAAGCAGGCGTAAGCTCCTGCACGAGCTGCTCGGGGGAAAGAAGCAGAGCACTTTCTCGTTTCGTCGTGAAACACTCTCGGCTTAGAGAGGTTTCGTTTGCATGTTAAACCTGAAAGTGTTACACAATGCAGGGTTTGGCCGGCGGCCAGGCTTTTCTTTATGACATCTATTAGAGTTAACTTTAACGAGTCAGCTCAATTAAACAATAAATCACAGAGGAGTCAAGTTCGAGTCCCTGAGAACACAAGCGCTCCGCTCAGGCTGCGAAGAGGGGGAAGAGACAGCGAGCCGCAGCAGCATGCAAACAATACTGAAAGAAAAAAAAAACAGCTGCAGTGCTCAAATAAACCAAGCAAGTGATTGAGCAAGGTGACAGGAGGAGAGCTCCATCTTTTATCTTTGTGCAGCCGACGTGGGATCAGGAACATCAGAGCGAGCATATCAAGAGGCTCAGAGATTACTTTCAGATAGGGAAAGACGGAAATACTAAATAAATCATGCTCTCCCGCTCGTCATTATTCAAATGCTCAGAGGTGAGCGTTGACGCAACATCTCCGGGTTCATTTGCATGCTGGCATCAGTGACGCCCGGCTCTGCCCTCTTATCAGACCACAATAAGCTCACTCTTAGTCTCATGTTTTCTTGAAATTGAAACGATAAAGGTCAGCAGAGAAGATAAACTAAGACAGTGATAGGTGGCGGCTTGATAAAGATGGCCGACGTGATTGTCACATGGTGTCGTCTGCATTTGACGTCTCACAGCGGTTTCCAAAGTGGTCGTGGTTAAAGATCTTGAAGATGGATTTCTTACTCTCTTCCTTCGGCTGAAGCGTTTAAATTGTCCTGGACTGAGAATCTACACAGATCAAGATGTGTGTCTTCATTTTAAGGGTTGTTTTTGTGCCTTTTTATTGGCTAGAACAGCTGAAGAGAGACGGGACACGCTGGGAGAAGGGAGAGGGGGAGGACATGCAGCAGAAGGCCGAGGTTCGATTCGCACCGCTCGGCGTGTGTGACGAGGATTAGAACCTGCGTACACGGGCCGCGCCTCACGAACACGAGGCTGTGTGGCACCTGAGCAATCTCACTTCAATCTGAATTACACTGAAGAGGCATTTATCTTGCAGAAATGTTCAAATCTGGTTTGTCTTCAGGCAGATACTTACAGAAAAATAAAATCTGAAAAGGAGCGAAATTTTTTTTTCTTCATTTATTTCACTTTTTTCATGTTTACTGGGGATAAACACTCAGATTTAATCCCAGGATTACTAAATTGAAGAAGAAAACTTTGCTCCTTGCTGTTTCCACACACAACTGTTTTGCAGGCCTTAACAGCTTATAGATATCATGAATTTAATAAAGACACATAACCTTGTTTTTAAACCTGCTCGTCTGTTAGCCTGGTGAATCCAAACGCATGGAGGAGGAGGAGGAGGAGGAGGAGGAGGAGGAGGAGGAGCGGACTTCCATCTGCTGCAGCTCCTGGCCTTTATTTAGTGAAGAAACACTGAGTGTATATACGTCTGGTAAACTTCCACAATGAGCTGAATTTCATAAACCTCTCTGAGGTTTTCTCCAGCTTCATGACTTTCAAAATCAGATTGCGGTCGTCTTATTGTTTCTTAAAATGTTATCAAGGCATTCGGGCTTGGCCGGGTTTATCTGCAGTTTTTCTCCAGATTGCACAATGACTGGCTTGTTTTTCGAGGTGAGTTTTTCTTCTTCTGACTAACGAGATATTTTGTGATTCTGACCGCCGACGTTTTCAATGTACCTCTGTGTGTGCATACGTGTGTGTGTGTGTGTGTGTGTGTGTGTGTGTGTTTCCCAGCAGCAGCACTGTGTGGCTGACCACAGGAAGTTCTAATCAGCAGTTCAGCGTTTCTGCTACCTTCCCTTTCCCCCCCGCCCGTCTCCCCCTCACAATAGAGATACCAGGATCACATTACAGACTCTCAAGGTCAGGGGTCAATCCTATTTTTCAGGTCTCTCCGTCCCTTTTCCCCCCGTGCAGATGCTTTTCCCAGGGGTTAAAGCCTCCTGTCACCTAAATTCACATCAGTTCACGCGTGGCGAGGGAGCACTATCCGTCGGAAACCTTCCGTCTTCTGTCCCGCCCCTCCGTAAACACCCGCTTTAGTCCGCTTGACAGACAGCCGTGTGATCCCAGGGAGCACTCGGATAAAGAAATGGACATGGTTAAATAACATGTACAACACAAGCTGTCCTCTTTGTGTCATTGTGTCTCTGTTACATCCTGGTTAGGCTCTGCGTTCTAGTGCCGAGAGGATCCGGTTACTGGGAAGCAAACACTGAGAGTGAGAGGAAACACAATCAGCTACTACAAGAACTTCCACTGCAAAGAGGAGCCAGACTTTAAATATCCTTAAAAGTCAAATATTTGACCTTTTTTTTTTTTTTTACATTGGAACATTTTTTTACCGAAAAAAAGGGGGACAGACCTTATTCATTTTAAACCCTGTGGTAAGTGCAGAGACAGACAAACATTTATAAATAATGATGTATGATAAGTGGAGATTCGAGAGTCTGTTGGGGCCCGAGGAAAAAACCCTTTGGGGGGCCCTCCAACCGGCGTTCATCATCGCCATGTCTGCCGACGCACGCAACTCGAAGCAGGGCAACGAGAGATGTCAGATGGGGTTTCCGACTGTCGTTGCAAAATTTGCACATTTTGGAGCACTGCCTTGGAGCCCTCAAGGGGGCCCCCTACTGGCCGGGGGCCCCAAGCAGTCGCCTGCCTTGCCTGTTGACAAGCAGCGCCTCTGTATATGATTTAAATATAAAGTTGATATGCCCGTTTGTTATCTTAAAAAGGAAAAAGCTGAAAAAGTTTGAACAAATCGAGACTCGGTCTGGTCTACAAGTCTTTTTTATTTAAGCCGAAACTTACGGAAAGATTCTTTTTTCATTCATTATAAATCATATTTAAATAAAAACTGGCGGCCATGTTTTGGACACTGACTACTTTCCCTGTGAATGAATCCTCTCAGCTTGTCCTTTATCCTCTTTTCTATCGTTTTCCATCCAGAGCAGCAGCAGCAGAGAGTCTGGCAGGAATCTTTCCAGACAGCAGAAGTGCAGGTCAGAGGAAAGTGAATGGCTTTACAGGGAACCATCTTGGAAGAGGACGCCCCATTCCTCCCTAATATACGGAAACCTTTTAAAACAATGCTAATATTTCATGCTTCCTTTGTGTAAAAAGTACCTCAGGCGTCTGCCAAACATCCTGAACTCATGCGCTGATAGGCCGTTTCGTGTGTCGAGTGTCATAAATTCAGCCGGCGGAGCTCCACAAAGCTTGTTCAGCGGATAAATCTCACCGCTCATGAAAGCCATTTGTGTCTTTACGTCTGTCTGGCGTTCAAACATTCACCTCAATCCATCAGCGCTGCAAACGGCTGTCAGATCGCTGAGGCCTCTCCTTAGCTCGCACTTCCCCGTATCGCTGGCTTTCAGTCGGAGGAATCCGAGGAATCCTGGAGCGTGGTCTGCTCGCCAACACCCAGCACGGCAGGGTGAAACACGGACACACGCTGCTCCTAAAACACAGACTAATTTGTGACACATAAATCCGGCAAATTGATCACAGATGCTGGGGCTGCTAACTACCGCCGCTGAGTAACAAGTGTGGAACAAAACTCAATAATTGAGAGTGAAGTGTGAATCAGAGCTCGGGGAACGATGTTTGCACGATGATAAAGTCACGCACTGGCACTACGCCCGATCGCCAACTCCTCTGGTTTTAAGGCCCACAGTACAGTATAGGAACTCCACCCTGCAGTGAAATGGGCTCAGTTTGCTGCCTCAGCACTTCTCAGTCCAACAGGCTGCGGTTCACTTGGAGGTCTCGCTGCCTCGGCCCCGAGATGAAGCACCTCAGAGAGCCAGCAGTCCTAACCGGCCCCCCTGGCTTCAGGCGCTGGCCTCTGACTGACACCGACACTCTGCCAGAGTCATAAAGCAGGGTAATAATAGCTGCTCCATCCATACGGCGCTGAAAGGGCCCACATGGTCCAAAACCAGATGATACTGAATGATAAGTGACGAGTAAAGGTGAATACCTCCGTCTGCGTCCTGCCCAAATCAGATCTGTGATTCCTCGTCAACATATTTGGCAGGGCGAGACGTTGGCATGTCGTGAAGTTTGAAGGCCTTACAATGATGGTATTATTGTGTGTGTGAGCTGTACGCCCAGCGGTGCCTCAGGAAGTCCCTGAGGGCCATAAAGGACTCCACACACACACACACACACACACACACACACACACACACACACACACACACACACACACACACACACACACCTTCAATCTGCCCGTTTTCCCTGCTGGCCTCAGGTCGGAGGGACGGAACTCCAAAAGCACAAACGAGCAGCAGGCGGAGGAACAGCTTCTTCCTCCACGCCGTAACACCTTCAAGGAATTAAAACAACAAAAACCTCCGAGTGCAACATGCCAACAAATAATAAACAGACTACAGCTTTCTGACAACTCAAAGCACGTCTGAATGACGGGTCACATTCACAGCGTGAAGGCAGCTCTCCACATGGATCTTTGGCTTCCTTCCATTTTGGCACCATGTTACTTAGAAGAGGTGCGTTAGGCATCTTACAGCTCACATCTCTGAAGGTACATTTCATGCAAACATTCTCAAAACATGAATCTAACCACTTCTTGTTTTATAAAAAGGACATAAATCTTTTAAAGACTCTAATGGTGGCAGGTAAAAAAAAGTGGTGACTAAATGTTGACTTCCTCCGACCAGGAGACTCTTGACATTGTGAATCAGCTTTGTGACTTTTGTCCTGCGACTTCAAAAGGAGAAGGGGAAGGGATAACGGAAACCTGTACCTGTGCCTTTTACATTCTTGTATTTCTTCACTTGTCATATGTTTCTACACACAACAAAAAAAATAAAGCATTAAAAAATTAAATGCGAATGATTATTATTGAACTTATCTTATTGTGTGAATGTTTTTATTCATTTACTTTTTAACCAGCATGCAAACTGGAAACATCGAACGGGAGTTTGTGAAAAAACAGAAAAAGCATTGTTGATGGATTTTGGCTGTTTTTTTCTTTTCTTCTTTGCACTCAGCACTACAAAGTGGAGCTGAGCATGTTGTTTCACTCTGTTACTGACTGCACAATCAGCTGTTCAGTCAATCTACATGTGAAACACAGAAAGTCAAAGCTGTGCCTCGGAATACATTTCCTTTCTGTTACTGTACATCAACGCAATTTGCCAAACCAGTTTTTTTTTTTTACCAGAACAAGCTGCCAACAAGCACCGGCTCAGCAGCTTCCCCTGCCAACTGTTTGGAAAGTTTGTCTGTCTTCTCTGTCGTCATCTGTGCCCTCTTTGTTGTTCGAGATGTCAAACTATTCAAATGAGTTAAAAGAGTTCGACTCACAGGACTGCACGGCTCGTTTGTGGCTGCAGCAGAGAATTCATTGAACTTGTGGAACTAACTGGGGTCTGCAGTCTGGACCAATGGCAAGCATTAAAAGGTTGCATCATTAGCTGGCAACCAAAGTTCAAGAGTCCAGACCTTCTCCCTCATGGTGCACGATTACCGTAGCTCAGTAGCTGCACATCAGCGTCGGCGTGGTTCAGGAGAAGGGCTCATTTTCGCTTCGTCACACTCTTCATTTTGAACGATTCTCTCTGCTCTTCTAAGTTTTATGACAGTGAACTCAACCGGTATGTCCTTGTGAGACATGATGGATCTGTTAAAGTTTATTGCCGATGTAGCTCTGAAGCAAAATGATGCCAAAAAAGATTCAAATCAGCTGATTATTCTCCTCACTGGGACCAGTTTGAGTGTTCTTCGTACTGCACCCCCCCTCCCCCCCTCCTCCCCCGACAAACCAAGTAGCTTCGACTTATATAACAACCCAAAGGAATCGAGGCTAGAAGAATGAAAATACGTCCCACGTTGTAAAAGAACTCATTTTCTACGATACAGAGTATAAAACAGTTGATGGTTTCAAGAGCCTCTTGTGATTTGAAAAAAAACCTCTCCACTGGACGGCTAAAGAGAATTCCAAGCTAATACTGGGAAACTCTGAAATAGCCGCCATATTTCAGGCTTCATTAAGTAGCAGATATTACGCAACGAAACAGGCCAACTGTTAAAATCCTCTCTGGGGTAAAAGGACAGAAGTGTATGAGTTACTGCCTGCCAGGAGCCGTTCTGTCAGCAGCACACACACATGTGGGGCCATACCTGTTATCCTCATTGTCAGGACGAAGAATTTGCTCCACAGCAGACGCTGACAGCGTGGCTGCAGCGCTGCCTCTGCGGGTAAGCTAGCCATTACTCCCCGTGCTGCTTTTCACGAGAAGGTTCAGAACGTAACATCAGTAATTGGTGTGGATGTCGAGATGGGGTCAGGAACAAAACTGCAATAGTCATTCTGTGTTTGGAGACAGCACTACAAGGATCCTGGGAGTGGATTTATGAGGTCTGGACCGCCTGCATGGAGTCATATGAAACCCAACACTGACTCTGTTTCTTCAGCGAGGCCTGAGAACCGAGCGCCTCGTATCTGCCGCTACAAAAAGACACCACGCTGACTCCAAAGGTGTCAGTATGCTTCAGGCGGCGTGCTCGTCACGCCGTCAAACAGCCGAGGAATTACCGGAGCGCCTTTCCACCTTCAGATTTTAGAAAAGCATTAAAAGATTTTAAATACTCTCTGAAGCCACCACACCACTTCAAATCAATCAAACAACCTTTACGAATGTTGGAGGAGAAACTCTCCTTTACTAAAATATCCAGCGCTGATGATGTCACATCAGACACACACACACACACACACACACACACACACACACACACACACACACACACATCCTCTTCACTCCACGATCATCTCAAATACAAAAACATGCAGTACAAAAAGCAACGAAACAATGTCGGTCATTCAGCAGCCATTGCCTACAGACTGTTGCCATAGAGACAGGACGGACATGCAGCGCTTCATCAAAACCCTCCAAAGCAGAGCTCCAGAACACGAGGTGGGCGCAGCACCAGTTTTGTTTTATTGCTATTTTTTTTTATTTAATTGCTTATTGTTGTTCTTTAGTGCTTTTTTTTAATGCACTGCAGGTTTGCACTGTGCGTTGAGGGGATTGCAACTTCATCTGTGCTGTATGTTTAACATGGAGCATATTTGACATATAAAGCCTACCTACCTAGCATACGGTTTCTCATAATGCTAGTTCAGGTGTTCATGCTTAAGGTTGTGGTTGTGTCTGATACAGTTTCAGTGATTTGAAGGATGAACACGGGACACGTCTGCATCCTGGGAAAGAACGGTTGCATGTTTTTGAATACGTTTAGTGAGTGTCTAAAATGAAGGCGAGCAGCTGACTGCACAGCTCTGCGGTCTGAGTGTGTATGTCTGGGCTCTCGTAAACTGCTGTCGTTCAACCACACACTGATTGCAAACTATACTTTTCTGAGAAGCTTGAAGTTTCTGTTGAGGTCGGGCTCGGCCTGTGGGCGGACTCTGCGAGACTTCATGAGATCACTAACTGAAATGGCGGAGGCAGGTCACAACACTTCATCACAAAGCCGCGAGGAATGCATTCAACACCGCACAGCGATGGTATCTAAGTGTGTCAGAGGATCCCAGGGTGGAATCATGCTTTCGACTCAATAAAACTTGAATAGTGCAAAACATTACATAATAATAACCATGTCAGTCAGGTGTGTCCATTGGGCGATGATGACCTGGCGGCTTGACTCGCTTGCCAACAGCTTTTTTTTTTAAGCACAACACCCGCCGCAGTTATTCGCCGTGGATGACTGCAGCCATTGTGTGAGCGGCTCATCCCCTGACGACAGGACTGATGACGTACGAGAGCATGCAGCAGAGTTTGTTTCTGCTGATGTGGTTACGCACATCTCACCTGTGGAATGACTGCCATTCAAAGCGGGGAGGAAGTTTGGAATCCGGACTCCACAGATGCACTCGTACCCGTCGAGAGGAGAGGCAGCTGCCAGATGAAAGAGGTGTGGTGTGTGAGGAGGGCTATTTTTAGGGGCTGAGGAGGAAACTTGATTCTTACCTGCAGTCTGGATAAAAAAAGAAGCAGAAACAGGCAGGGTGTCTGCTCCGCTGAAATTTCACAGCCTGATTTTTTTTCAACCTCAGTTAGTCGCTGTGAGGAACATTTGAGTTCTGGAGTGTCTTATCCAAACGAATGCATTACAATAAGCAGCGACCAAAAACTTGATTGCAGACGGTCAGAGGAAAAATAAGAGCGCTAATTATTCGATCCGATTCGCCCTCTCGCTGCAAAACCTTAATCCGGAGCCTTTTTTTTTAACACGTGTTTAAATGTACTCCAACTCAAACCCTGAACACTCTCACAGCTGCAGCACTTCGTCTCTGACAAGTTTTAAATTGCACAACATTAAAAGTCGACATGTTTTGGCTGAACTTGAATGTGCAACATGAGATGTGCGTACGTGACTCTCACCCAGCCTCATTAGCATTTGATTCATGGGAAATTCAGACGGTGATTTCTCCCTGTCACTCAGAACAGAGAGCCTGTCAGTCAGGACTCAACGAACAACAAGGCGGTTGCGTAAATAAACAATGACATAATTATCACCCTGACTGTCAGGTAATCTCTGGACTAATTTGTTTACTTCTTCTGCTCTTGGGAACTTGTGATGTGAATTTAATTATTATCAGATTATCTGATGAATAAAAATATGTGAGTAACTAAACACAAACAGCTCTGTCTTACAACTCGAGCAGAAGTTCCTCTGGACATCGCTGCCTTAAAGCTGACAGTTGGAAGATGGAAATCGCTTCGGTCTGTCGATTTACAAAAAGACATCTTGAGATTTTATCGACACAGATAAGACTGGGAACGCTGGAGAGCGACTGAAAGCTGAAGACAGTTTTGCATCGAACACAGAAACAGGAATGTATATTCAAGATGCAGATGAAGTCATATGAATCACATTTTGTGCATTTGTTCAGGAGATTCTTCTTCCTCAACTCCATATAAACCTGCTCCTGTATATTTTCTAATGCGACACAGTAACGAGGTGTCAGCTGATAAATGGGGTAACCTTCTGCGGCTGCGTCTGCCTACCTCGCGCTGCAGACGCGAGCCTGACGCGTCAC
This sequence comes from Symphodus melops, assembly GCF_947650265.1. Lineage (NCBI taxonomy): Eukaryota > Metazoa > Chordata > Actinopteri > Labriformes > Labridae > Symphodus > Symphodus melops. The sequence goes on along the minus strand of NC_136698.1, from coordinate 2,130,305 downwards.
CGACACACGTGGTTCGTGCAGCAGAGTCGAGCAGTGCTGAGAAAATGACAGTGGAAGAGTTCGACGGTTCAGAAAGAGATCAAGAAAGATGGAGACACAACTTTCCATTAATCACCGCGTGTCCTCTTCTGCCTGAGAGGTTGCACAAAAACCACAGAGCCGTCACTCAACTGGCAGCAGTTTATCCCCTCCAGCGACACATGTACTTGGAAGAACGACAGCAGGGCTGCATTAGCACGGACACATGTGTGTACATGCACACTGACACACGTTGGTGAAAACAGGGCGCACACACTCACCAGAGCAAAAACACAATTTGGAGCAAAACTCGATCTGTGTGATGAGTCAAGGCTTTCAAGGATAACTAATTGGAGTCTATAAAGACATGGTGGGCGGAGTTTAAAGGAGACAAATTCTCTATAAAAACGTTGATTAACATGGCAGGAGGTGAATCTCTCACAGGTTAAGCAGCATGTTCATACTAATCTCTCTATAAAATAAAACCAGGTAAGAATGAAAGGTAGAAGCTCTGCAGCGCCTCATCAGGTCGAAACGGGTTCATTGGAGGAAATGAAGACGGAGAGGCATTTCCTGTCGAGCTCACGGTCCAAATGTGGAGTTTGAACTCTTCTCTGGTAAAGCACGATTTGTCACGTTTGCAACTATACTTCTATTTAGAATCACAATATGAACAAAGGTTGGTACGTTTAAGTCACAGCAAGGATAGACGATACCGTCTCCATGGTAACAGCAGCTCCACCCTCCGCCCCAAAACTGTCTATAACTGTCGAATAAGGGACAACAAACCAACCGGTGGTCTCCGTCCAGTGTGTGTGTGTGTGTGTGTGTGTGTGTGTGTGTGTGTGTGTGTGTGTGTGTGTGTGTGTGTGTGTGTGTGTGTGTGTGTGTGTGTGTGATCCAATAAGGCCGAGTGTTGCTGGGAGGAGATTTGGGAGAAAGCCGCTGACTCGACCTTTTTAATGTAAACGAAGAGAGAGAAGAAGAAGAAGAAGTACCCCGATCTTTACTCATCCCAAAGCAGAAACACACACACACACACACACACACACACACACACACACACACACACACACACACACACACACACACACACACACACACACACACACACACACACACACACACACACACACACACACACACACACACACACACACACACACACACACACACACACACACACACACACACACACACACACACACACACACACACACACACACACACACAATGAATCCACATAAATTCCAATTATGAGCTTATCCGTGTTCCTATTGTGTAATTTCAGCATCGCTCTGGTTCCTTTTATCAGCCACACAAAGACTAATCATCAACACGCTCTGAACACATGTGGGAACCAGACAGAGGAAACTATCTGATCCTTCTAGAAGTATCCTTGGCTTTGACACTCTCTACCACCTGGCAACCGAAGCTGATTGTTACTATCAGAGCACAACATGACACACCTCATGCTAAGACTGGGGCTGCATGCTCACCTGAGCCAAACCTCAGCCTGTGATTGACAGCCCTGCACAGCCAATACAATGGCATCTATCAGCGGCCATGACAGTCGGAGCAGTTTCTGTAACTTACCTGTAGCTCTTTCTCAAAACAACCCTGACAGCTTCAAACCGCACGCCTGCAGGTTTTTTTTTTTTTAGTTTTCTTTTACTTCCTTCTTCTTCTTTTTTTTTTTTAAAGCAACATGTTTCACATTCGCAGCAAACATCTTCAACAGAACAACTCGCCTCTGGCCTTTGTACCCCCAAACAGTGCACACACACATTTGTGCCACATGTGAAGCGCACCTGCATATTTAACCCCCCCTGACACACACACACAGACACACACACTCCTCTGTTGCTAACTCCTGTCCCAAGGGCCTGGGGAGATAAATGAGCTCGTGTCAGACAAACACACTGACAGGGATAATGATGAATTACATATATATATTAGCAAACGGCCCGAGGACTCACTGCATACACACACACACACACACACACACACACACACACACACACACACACACACACACACACACACACACACACACACACACACACACACACACACACACACACACACACACACACACACACACACACACACACACACACACACACACACACACACACACACACACACACACACACACACACACACACACACACACACACACACACGAGCATGCAGGCATGGACAGGACACCAGCATGGATACAAACTTTCTTGTTCCTAAAATGCGAAAAAAAAAACAGCAAGAGGCTGAGTCAGCTGGATTTGTAACACACACACACACACACGCACACACACACACACACACACACACACCTGATGACAGATATTTCCACTTCAGGAGAGCCACAGTGCTGAGCTGTGAGCCCGGTGTCAGTCTCTTCCTGTCTGGAGGGGTCAGATGTTAAACACTCGTCAGTCTCTTTAAGCCGCTCCATAGTGAGACAGAGAAATCGCCTGCAGTGCCTGAACCCTGTTTTCACCCTCTGTTCCTCCGAGCCACGCCTTCAAAGTGCTGAAAACTAAAATAGTAGTTCTCCTTCAACCTCGGAGAAACGAGGAAAATCAGTTTTACACGTGCAGCGAGACGTTTTTCTCGTCTTCAGACACCTCGAAGCATTTTCACCCCGCATGTCAGAAGGTTTCCTCGTGGTCGTTGTCCGCGTGGATTCAGAGGGTAAAAGCGTGAACGAATCAGAGGACACGCACGCAGAATACAGGCCCAGGTGTGCGAGCGCCGCCTCCATGGGCTCAGCAGTCAGTCAGCACAGCCTTCATGCTAATCCTCCGCCATCACTCAACCCCATCTCGGCTTTAATCTCGCCAGGGCCAAAGCTCAAACAGAGGGACGCTCCTGGCTTTAAACTGAGAACCTGACAGCTAATCTCGGCCACAGCACCCCCCTGGGTAACTCTACACTCCCCCCGGGGAGGGGGGGGGGCAGCCACAGCGATGAGAGAAAGAGCTCCTGAGTATCAGAGACACTTCACACCTCTAGAGAGGTGGAGGGATGACACCACGGATAAAGACCACGGCTCTTACAAACGTGGGAATGGGTACATTTGTCCAAAGTAAATCATAAAGACTCCAGGAGAGCACCTCCCCCCCCTCCACCTTTTAAAAGCTTTTAAGACTGTTTGTCTGGATATTAGCACCCATTCAGGACCAACAGGATGCAGGGAGTCTGAAAGAGGCAGACTGGCTCCTTTCCAGCTGTTTAAAAACAAGGGGGGCCCGTCAGCAGGACCCCCCTTATGGACCCCGACACAATGAGCGGCGATCAGATACATGCAGAGAAACATGCTACATTCATGCTAAGGTCAGGAAACATGCAACATGTAGAACTTGATGAAACGCACTTTACTAACGTACAGACGTCTCAGTAGGTTGAGCTTCGTCATCACTTGTTTCTGCTATAAGAGCCAATCGACAAGCTGGATTCTTCAGCACATTTCTTTCTTTCATTATGAACTAATCATACTGTCTGACTTTTTTTCATTTGATCTAATATGTTTGTTTTAAGTGCAATTAATAAATAAATAAAAGTCATAAAAAGCAGGAAATCAAAATAAAGTGAAACAAATACACATGGGCCACGCGGCTGCAGGAGCTGGGGATCGAACCCTCCTGTGCCGGTCCTGCGTGCACACTAAACATCCTGACGAGAGCAAAAAGGAACTTCTTCAGTTCATCTGTGAAGTGGTGGAAGAAAGCCGACTTACCACTTCAGTCGGACGGAAGTATTTGGGGTCGACCTTCACGTGGACCACCCCGCTCTCCTGACAGCGACCGACCTCCTGCTCATCCTTCCCTTCCCACCTGGAGAGACACAAATCTTAGCAGGAAGGAAGAAGGAAGAAGGAACATCCCCCCCCCGACAGCTGCTGGAAGCTTCAGCTGATTTGTTTCTGTCTTTCCCTGATGTTTGTTTCTGCAACGCCTCGAGCAGACACAACATGTCACCCGTCTGTGGTCTGACACACCTTCACCCACAGGTCAGTGTTTTACAGGACGCAGGTGAATGTGCGGTGAGGCCGAGGAGGGGGCCAAGATGTTTTCAGATGTTTTGTTCATGTGCTCCTTTGTGTTGGTCGCACTCACACAATGGTCTTCCCCACGTGTGCGAAGGCCTTCTCCACAAACTCCCTCACGCTGTGCACCTCCCCCGTCGCTATGACGAAATCCTCCGGCTCGTCCTGCTGCAGCATCAGCCACATGGCCTGAGAGAGAGAGAGAGAGAGAGAGGGAGAGGGAGAGGGAGAGGAGAGAGAGAGAGAGAGAGAGAGAGAGAGAGAGAGAGAGAGAGAGGGAGAGAGAGAAAGAGAGAGAGAGAGAGAGAGAGACGAGGGACAGAGAGACGAGGGAGAGAGAGAGAGAGAGAGAGGGCAAGAGAGAGCGAGAGCGAGAGAGAGGGCGAGAGAGAGCGAGAGAGAGAGAGAGGGCGAGAGAGAGCGAGAGAGAGCGAGAGTGAGAGACAGAGAGAGAGAGACAGAGAGAGAGAGAGAGACAGAGAGAGAGAGAGAGAGAGAGAGAGAGAGAGAGAGAGAGAGAGAGAGACGAGGGACAGAGAGACGAGGGACAGAGAGAGAGAGAGAGAGAGACAGAGGGAGAGAGAGAGAGAGAGGTTAAACCACAGAGCGATCATAGAGACAGTTCAAGCGCTGCCGAGCTCGGTCCCGGCAGACAGGAAGTGAACCGGCGACCTCTGAGCGGGGCGCTCGGCCGCCTGTACCTCTGTCCTGACGTCACCGCAAGGCGCTCATGGGACGGATACCGTGGGAAAGAAGGACAGAGCGCTCCCAGAGGTCCACTTTGCTGCTGGCACGCGCAAAAAAACCGCTAACGTGGCAATAAACACGCGAGCACCTAAACATGCTAAGAGATCTGCACACAATCGTCGCGCTCAAACATGTTTCAGGGGAAGTGAAACAGACAAATGTTCACTATTTCCAACTCCACAGCACAGGCAGTATTATTATTAGACCAGAGACCCCGGTGAAAGCTGATACTGTGAGTCTCTTAATGGACCCAGCACTATATTAAACAGGCAACGAGGGCGTGTGTGCGTGGTTTCATAATATTTATGGCGAACAAGAGCCAACAGGTCAGAGCTGCTGACCTCCGGCAAGTCTAGCCTGATTAGGAGGGAGTCGCTGGGGAAACAGAAACACAAGAAAAAGGCTCACTTGTACATAATCTCACAAATGAAATCATTGACACAAGTTTCATATCACGATTCAAATCGCGATGTGTTGTTAAGTTGCGCTAACAGGTCCCTGAAGAATTGCAAGCTGGACTAAAGAAAATGCAGCTGCGTGTGCGCCGAATACAACCAGGAAAGGAGTTTTGTTTCTGTAAGATCCAGAAGAATCCTTCTGGTTTTTATCGGTCAGTCACCACTGTCATGGTGTCAACAGTGAAACGCTCCCTGACCTGTGCTTGTGCCACCTCAAGTATGAAAATGAAGAATGGGAAGTCGAGCCTTCTTCTCAGGAATCATGTTTTTAGCTCGACTGCTCGGACGACTGACTCCCGGGTTGGACTCATAGATGGTCCCAGTATCCTCTACATCATACCTCGTCTTCCTTTCTGCATTAGTCTGCATGTGTGTTTTTGCTGCTGCATGTCTTGATCAGGTCTACTTAAAAAAATAAAATAAAATCTTAATCTTAATGAGGCCAACCTGGGGCCAAAATAAAATCAAATAAAAATAAATGAGTTATGAGGAAGTTTCCTTTGTGATTCTTTTTTTTCCCTTCTTTTTCCAAATTGCAGTTTTATTGTCTTTTTCACATCGTGGCCGGGAAACTAGCTAATTCTGGCTTTTTTAACCATATTTAATAATAATAATAATAATAATAGTAGTAGTAGCTTGTAGTCGGGGCTGGCTAAAGCTTGGACCAGCCGGCAGTCTTAAACAGCAGGAGGATTTCATACTCTCATCTTCGTCTTACAGGTTCCAAATAGCTGCTGCTGCGGACGTGCTCGACTCCTACTTTAATAACTACTCTCATTTGTTGTTGTTATTATTACTATCGTTATTATAATCGTGATTGCTACTTTAATTGTTAAGAATAATGATGATAGTTGTTATTGTTGTGGGCTTGTCTGAATGACTCTTTTTTCTCGGTAGCTGTCTGCTCGACTCTTCTGCACGTGTCCTCGTTCTTCTTCTGCGAATCAAAACCAGGAAACGTTTTTTTGCAGACACAAAGTCAGTCCGTCCTAACGCCAGTCTGAAGCCAGTCACTGAGACTCCAACCTGTTTAAAGAATGGATCAGTTGACTTTCTTCCAGGACGGATGGCTTAAAGAAATGGTTAAAAAAGGAGGTTAATGCCACAGTAGATATTTCTGACTGCAACTAATCAATGAACATGCAAGAATACGTTTATTGCATGTAAGAACCAAACTTGACCACGAGCTCTGCTCCAGCCTCTCTCATGTGTGATCAGCTTCCATCGCTCCTCTGCAGAAAACAAGGCTGGATTCTCTCTGGGAGGAGGAGCGCCGCCGCACCGTCACTGTGCTCCACTTGGACGTGTTTCAAACACTGAATCTTCTTCTTCTTCTTCTTCTTCTTGCTGCTGTGCGTCTTCCATCAGGATGTTTTATGAGACACATCTGGATGAATCTGAGTCTGGCTGTCTCTCTTTTTTACACATTTTGCAGATTCTGTGTTCTCTCTGCATAATTACTCGTGTGTGTGTGTGTATAAATCTCTCTCAGACACACACACACACACACACACACACACACACACACACACACAATACAACCTTTTAAAGTATGTCCCGTTTGCTATTGTGTAAGATCCCGATTTATTTATGCTGTTTATGTGAAATCCAAACTGAGGACACAAACGTGCGCTGCAGATTTATTTGGTGCCGTTTTTTTTTTTTTTATTCTATTTTTAAACGTCCCGGACAAATCAAATGTACGTACATTTAAAATGTGTTTGTGTCGTCAGAATAAAAATCTGTGAGAGTCATGAATGATACACTGAACGATAAGTCAATCTGTAAGAATCTGTTTGATGCAGAGGGTCAGAGGATGAAGATGAAGATTTACTGATGTTTAACTGGCAGCATGTCCGTCAGACAGAGAGCAGAGGAGAAAGAGGATTCATGTTCGGGTGAGGTGAAGGAATGTCCTCCACCAGGGAACAGCAGGAATGCGTTTATTGAATCTATCCTCTGGACTTTCTTGTTTATAGGGGGAACTTTCTGTGCAGGACGGAAGGCCGGGAATTAAAAGTGTCTGATGGATGTGGCTGGAATATTTTGCTCCTGAAAGGTTCGGGCTGCACGATTCTTATTATTAAAAAGTGAATCACGCGTGTTGACGTCATGATTCTCTTACATGAGTCGGATTTTTTCAACTAAAAACATTTTCTTTGCTCTCAAAAAAACCAAACGTGTGCAGTCTACAGCTTTTTTTTTAATCAGGAAACAATAAGACAAAAAGAGAGAGTGAGCCAAGAAACTGGGAGAGTGGTGGAGCAACGTGTGAACATGAGAAATACGAGGAAGTGAGATTGTTGTTGTTTTTTTTTTTTTCTCTCAAAGGGCTGCATGATTTATCGAAAATAAATAAATAAAAATCACACTTGAAAAAGTTGTGTTGTTTCATACTTGTGCATTAAAGTAAATGCCTCTGACACACACACACACACACACACACACACCAGCAGTGATGGAGTGCTCCTCCTCGGGGAGGCGAGGCCGTCCTATCTCAGGATCGTTCTGGGTCACCTGACCGCTCAGCGCTGATGGCTCCCCTGAGCCTGACCTCTGACCCCGCGGCCCCATGATGAACACACCAGATTCTCACACGGCCACACGAGCCAATAATAGCACCTCGCTGTCTGAGTGACGGCCAAACAAACGAATGGAAGCATGTTTCCACTGCCGGAGAGTCGCCCGAGTCTGTGTTTCCAATCGCTTCCACATTTTGTGCTCGCTTAAGTGCAGAGAGTTGAATTACCTCTCAGATGACTTTTGTCTGCATGTCATTTCTTTTATTCGTTTTCTTGGAAACTAAAAGTTGTGTTTGTGTTCCTTTAAAGCTGCTTGACGCCATTTTGGGATCCATAGTCACTTCCTATTTTCGTGGTTTAACTTCCTGTCCTAACCCTCCATCTACGAGAAGATGCTTCCTTTATTTCAAAATAAAAGCACACATCAAGTAAAAGTACTCTCAGCTTAAAACGGTGAAAATCACATCAAAATGAAGGCCTGACAACGTTGTCTTTAAATTAAAACTGAGAGTTTTAAACGTGTTATCAAAATGTGATTAATCACCTGATGAACTATTTGAAAGTCTTAATTTATACACATGCAGGCCTCGCACATGTTTTTCTTTCTTATAACGGTTTCTTTGTGTAGTTGAAGTCTAATGAAAGTGTAAAGACTGCTGACTTTATGTGCGTTTCTTTTTTTTGTCCTCAGATGAGCGCAGTGACTCTTATTTTTTAAAACCTTGGTCCTTGTTTTGTTTGGCAGATTTCTTTGTGGTTTAAAGGTGAAAGATTAAAAGACGATGTGCTGGCAGACGTGCGGGCAGAAATGGAATAACGACTTGGTTTGCATGAATTCACAGACGAGGCGACGTCACAGCTGACACTGTTCAGACTTGTTGATGAGTAATAACTGTGACCTTATTTCAGTTAGATTTACTCTGCAACGTGTTGACTCCAAGTCATTCTGCCTTTGCAGACGCACTCAGTATGAAGTCTACAGAGTTCCTCTTTTCATCGGTTCAATTTGAAATGAATCATTCACCAAACAGTTTGGACATTTGGAAAACCAAAACAAGCTTTTAATGACGCCGTTTGTAACAATTTCTGCTTTTTTTCTCCATCAAATAATTAGGCAAACAAACTCAAGTTAGAGCCTGACACGAAACACTATAATATTTACCTATCATTAAATACAGACCATTAATCCTGAGAATGTCATCAAAGGTGATTCACAAAACGCCACCTGAAGTATTTCCCGTCCTGGATATTTATGGCAGTAAACCCTGAAATATCAAACACTCACATCCATGCTGTGATTCTGTTTTGATCCACTGACTGGCTGATTATTTGGACTTGTAATGAAGCTCGATCGGCGGCTGATGAATGCGAGGCCGGCAGTGAACTGGATGGCTGTGATGACGGGATTTGGGAGCTCGGCTCGGCTCCTCTCGCAGCCAGAGAAAATGTTTACGGCAGGAGCTGAGTGATACGGCCTCGGCTGAGCCTGAACCAGGAAATGTGATAAATAATATGTTGTGTGTTTTGGGAATTAAAGTCAGGGGGAAATCATGGCATAGGTTCGTACTGTTTAAAGATCACCCCCCCCCCCCGCTCTGCTTCATTAGCTGTCTGATAAACAGCTCAGAGGTCCAGGACTTCACACTGAACCCGCACCTTCCTGTTCACATGGCCACAGGATGACCCCCATCACACACCCGCCACTCGACTCCAGCTAAGAGATGCACGCTGACCCCTGCAACCACCCGCAGCCCCCTTCACCTGAGTTATATTCTGACACACGCACACGCACACACACACGCACACACACACACACACACACACACACACACACACACACACACAGTCGATCCTCAGGAAGAGAGATTCCTTCAGTTTGGGAAAACATCTGGGAGGCGTCCTTACTTTGGTTTATTTGTTTCAAGGTGCGACGGTTTTTATTCTTTTATTTTTGGTTTCACATCAACACTTGTTTTGTCTCATTTATCTGAGGTGTGTGTGTGTGTGTGTGTGTGTGTGTGTGTGTGTGTGAGACTTTTCCTGCATGTTAAGTTTGTTTTCTTTTACCTCTATGTGTCAGTGAAGCACAGACGTCTGCATAAATGTGATACAGAAAATTAATCTGACCTGACAGATTTGAATGTTTTACATTCGTAATGTTTCATAACATCCACGTGCGGCGATGGTTATGTTGAATTTGCAGAATTTTAATTAAAAAATTTCCCATTTTTTAATCTCACGTCATGAACAGAAGATTTCATCTTTCAGTGCTAACTGAAGAAGAAAAATGTGCATCTGAAATTTAATTTTTTTTTATCCTACATGATGGACATGAAAAGTTGAGCTCAATTAAAACTGTTTAAATTTTTTTTAAAAAAGAATTATTTAAAAAAATTAAAAAATACATTTTTCAATAAGAAAAAAAAAACAATATTTGTGGGGCTTGTTTGGAGAGACGAGAGAGAGAGAGAGAGAGAGAGAGAGGGGACATTTGGGCCCAGGCTGCCTGCTTGAAGAACTACAGCCTCTGTACATGAGGCCACTGCACCAGCAGCGCTCCTGGATCTGGAGGATTAAATACCCTAAAGGGCCTTTGAGCCTCACAGAGGAAACCTGCTGTGACACGTTTGTCTGAAAACTTTAAGAAATCTTTAATCACGTCGTCTTTAAAACGAGCTGGAAACTAAATTCACTAATTCATCGTTCCAAAGCAGCGATTCTTCAACAACCATCGAGTGTGAGGAGGCTTCATGCTGGAGAAAATAGAAAGTGTCTCTTTAAAACAGAAGGAGTTTTCATGGTTTCAGTCTTCAGCTGTGGCTTCTTTTTTTTTTTTTGAAGTGTATTATATTTAATCCTTTCCATATGCCTCAGTCAGAGAGAGCACTGATAGAGCAGAAACCAAGGCTGCGGGAAAATCCCTGCTACAAACCCGCGGCAGCCTGCTGACTCAGAATCTGCTGTATAGGTCACACGGTGCACTCTCGCTCAGCACGCTGATACCCACCGCCGCTGCTGCACGCCATATTTGCTTCTTCTGATTCTGCAGCGCTGCATGAGCGGCTGAATGAAGGGGATAAAGAAGCGCCTCGTTTGACGGCTCTTTAGGAAGGTGTCTGCTTTCTGGCAGACTAATCTCGACCTTCGTCCTCTGCAGCCAGCTGACCCCGAGACCCCCCCCCCCCCCTCCCCCAGCGTCCCAGGCTGCTGCAGCCCCTCGGCCCTCCGTCTCTGGCCTCCTCACTACAGCTGACATGTGGAATGGCTCACAGTAAACACTTAATGGAGCTGCTATTACGGCTGCACAAAGTCATCAGCCCCAATCACAGCCCACTAATGCCATTAACCCCGGGGTGAATTACACACACACACACACACACACACACACACACACTTAGACTGCTGTGTGTGGACAAATGCGCACACACACACACACACACACGCTGTCTGCTTTATCCACATGTGCAAAAAAAACCAAAAGGCCGGGACATCCTTCCTCGTACATCTAGAAGATGAGTTTACAGCATCATCAAACTGAAGCTCCACGACATTCAGCAGCCAATCGAATCACTTCAAACCGCCTCAGTCAGTGCGAGCGGTTATTCTCGCAGAGTTCAGCCGCGCTGCGAGCTTGAACCCTCTCCAGAGCTCGAGCAGAGAGCCGGCTTTTCCAGATCATTACCAGCTCGAGAGGTTCTCAGCTCTGTTCCACAACATGCTCGCACAGCTGCCAGACAAGAATGTTAAAGCCTGAAAAATAAGACGGAAAGTGCTCTTATTTTGGCGGGGTGCTGGAGGGAAGCCTTGAATAAGAGCAGACGCCGCCCGCCTCATACCTCTGATAATGAGATTAATGAGCTGCACTTACAGCTGTGATACCGCTGAGCCACCACGTCACATCTGGACTCTGGACGCTCATGCACGTCATACCGCGGCGTTATCAGCTGGTCTCTGGGGACCCACATTCATCACAGCCACTACTTCCCTGATACACTGACAATCATCTGCAGCCATCTTGTTCTGAGATTAGGCAAATAGTATTGAAATTACAACTTCAGAATGACCTATACGCTGAAAACCCGAGGACACGGAGCGGACAGATAACCTCCTCCGGTTACTCATGTTTACACACGGCTATATTTAACCTCACATTCATCACTATTCTGATTTGAAAATGTTTGACTAACACAACAATTCAGAGAATGGCGAAGGTCACGGGTTACATCCTCCAAGCCTCCTACAGAGATCTCAGCGACGACTCCCCGTTTCAGTTCTGAAAGCTTGGCCAGTGATTGAAGGGTTAAATTAAAGATGGAGTACGGTCCGAGTGCCACATCCGCTCTGCCGGGTTTTTTTTGCGGACGTTCAAGTTGAAAATCCAAATCCAAATATATCCTCTGTACAAATCATGATGATGAAGATGAGCACCATTGAACTTGGTGGAGGCTTATTCACACTTTGATAAACCGTCATCGTCGTCGTCGTCATCGGAAAGACAACTCAGGTCTCATTGAATCTTGTGAGCCGGGTTTAATCCACCTGGCAGTGATTGATCCTCCTGCAGCCAGAACAGAGCTGCGTTGTCTTTCACCATCGTCCACATTTCTCTGCCATGAGTTCATCCCCTCGGGTTTTTGGCAGTCTCACTGCGGTATCATGGCCCTGAGGGGTTTGAAGTAATAACGACCTTTATTCATCTTCTCCTCTAATATTTTATACATGTATATATATATATGTGTGTGTGTGTGTGTGTGTGTGTGTGTGTGTGTGTGTGCATAAAAAAAAGTGAAGCATTGTCATTTTTGTTGTCATACTTTTTGTGAAATCTTCTTGAAGCATAAACCAATCAATTTGCGAGCTGCTGGAGGAGGCGGGACTAACACCGCCTGTATCACAAAGACAGTTTACATTCACAGCCGTTTGACAGGTGGTATGTTTGTCACCTGATCTAACAGAGTGTGTAGATACAGGCTGACAACACTGAGTGTGTGTGTGTGTGTGTGTGTGTGTGTGTATGTGTGTGTGTGTGTGTGTGTGTGTATGTGTGTGTGTGTGTGTTGCACAGCATTCCATAACAGTGTAGGATAATCCCAAACATGGGATTAGAGAAGAATAGACACGTCTGACAGTTTCCTGTGAAACTCTGCGCTCAAAGGATCTCTTTGTTCTTTGAACGTCTTCACTGTGAAACACACACGCCTATTCACACACACACACACACACACACACACACACACACACACACACACACACACACACACACACACACACACACACACACACACACACACACACACACACACACACACACACACACACACACACACACACACACACACACACACACACACACACACACACACACCCTGCACCAACCCCTCTGGGCTCTGACAAGGTGTGTGTAGCTCAGCCTGTGTGCGAGGTGGCATCTCGTCAAAGGGCAGATCACATTACATGTCCACGACACATAAAGTGTGTGTGAGTGTAAACATTGTGACACAGCGTTTCTGTCTGCGCTTCGAGTGTCACATCGCAAAACTAACCAACAGAAACGTTTCCAAAAGGAGCACAAAGAGGATCTCAGTTAGAACACGTTTGTATTTGTCAAAACCACGACATTAAGTTTGGTGTCAAATCGAAAAAAAGTGGAACACTTCCAGAAGGATTTAAACATTTGATTTATTCACTTTCATGATGGTCGCCTCCTCCGCTAGCTTCACGCCGCACGTTCGTGGAAACGTGGTGCAGACGACCTGATTCTGGATCAGAGTAAGAGTAAAAGTCAGCCCTCGAGAGGTTTAAAAAAAATAGAAAGACCAGCCAGGTACAGACTGTAGACTGTAAAACTAATACAAATAAATAACACAGAGGAGGTTGATGAATATCCTTATTATCGGACGTCCCCCGCAGAACAGCAGTGCACACTCCGGCCTGCAGAGACCTTCAGTTCCAGGCTCAGTGACTAAGTCCTGCCACCCGGTCTAAAGCGGTACAGATAAACCCTCTGGTAAAAATAACACTTTAATGAATCTCAGCTTAGCACGACCAGAGCCAAAACCCTTTCAACGAGCAGCCAGAGGGTCCGGATCGGACTTGGACGTGGAAGACACTGAAATGGAGACTGGAGGTTTAACATTCCTGGAGCGCCCGAGTTTCATCGGAGAAGGACTTTTATTTTCCAACATATTTCATCTAACTTAACTTAGTTACGTTTGCCTCGGAGTTTCTCTTCTCATATAAGGTCTGAACTTTTCGGTTTATTTCTCTGCCTTCGTCCCACAGTCCCTCATGGGGATGGAAGTGAGTCAGTGAGCAGGGGTGGATATTTGGCAGCACCGAGAACCGAGAGCCAGACAGAAAAAAAACCCAACCAGGAACAAATACGATGACACAGGCAGGACTCAGAGGAGATCAGGCAACAAAAAGCCAGCTATTCAACCTCTATCCTGCACACAGCGAAGAACCTCCATCATTCACTTTGGGTCTACATTTATTCACACACACACACACACACTCACACTCACACACACACTCACACACACAAGGAGTGACAAGCACAGCTAACTTTCCCAGGCTCCACCTCAGGGAGCTCACATCATCCACATGGCTGCTGCTGTGGAGCTGTGATTTTTAGCAGAACTGCCTTTTTTTTTCTTCTTTTACTGAGACCCCTATTTTTAGAGATGTCTGAAATTATTAACCCCCCCTCCCCTACACACACACACACACACACACACACGCACACACACACACACACACTCCCCTCCCTCCCCTCTCTCTCCCTCTTGTTGTGCTTTGACCAAAAAAGTCAGAGACTTCAACGTCAGACACAGACTGTCTGGACGTGGAGCTGAAGACAGACGAGGCTATATTTACAGTCTGACTTCACCCCAACACACACACACACACACACACACACGCACACACACTCTTCTGTAACATGGTTGGAGATGACGCAGAGACGACCGCACCTCGGCGTTGTCTGTTTCACTCTGACCATGTTCAGCTGGCCGACGCTCACAGCGTGGTGAACCTCAGGATGCTCCTCGCAGACACCAGCAGGCCCGGGTCACACGAGACACCAACACAGGTCACACAGGTCGGGGGCGGAGTCAAAAGGTTACCTCTCATTATTACACAGCTGTGTTGAGTTCTCTCGATATTCATTTGAAAAGCAAAGAAGAAGAAGAAGGGCGGCTGCGTTCACATTTACACGCCTGGCTCTGACTCTACGCCTCCACCTGTCATTGTTCCCGTCACTACAAACACTTTGTTGTCCTCACATGAATCCTCGTACATCACAGCCGGACTCCGACCCGAGCCCATCTCATTCATGCAGCAGAGGATGTGAGCACGCACGTGCGAGTGCACGGAGCCTCGTCCTACTCGTACTGGAGGAGAACAATGAGGACTCTTCACATTTTAATACCACACACAGGAAGTACCTGATAGGCTTGTTTTTTTTATGGGGGATTAGAAAAACAAACAGAAAAGGATGAACTCTTTGGAGCTTCTGTCAACGTCGTGAATCTCTCGGCTCGTGAGCGTTTAACCACAACAGTGTGGCTTTGTTTCTGCAGGAAGGAAAAGAAGAGAGGCAGATCTCTGCAGGATTTAAACTCCTGTTTCTTCCCTGTAAATGGATTTGTGTGGTAAAAAACAAAAGCCAACAGAGCTTTTTTTTTTCTTTTTTTTAAAAAGGGTCAGAGGCAACTTTTATTCCAAATGATCTTATTGGACTTCTACACATTTTGCTGTTTGACTTCCTGGTTTAGCAGCCGCTGCAGAAAGCATGCTTCAAACCCTGAGGCCAGTTTGGCTTTCAAAAAAGAAAACAATTCAACAATTCCACTCCCCTCATGTTTGTTTTGTTATTACAGTGTAAATCAGCATGTTTAAATATTATTATATGCTTACCTTTAATGAGATTTCTGACACTGCATTGTAATCTGCTTAGATAGATTTAGAGTTGGATGCCAGTTTGCTACGAGTGAGGTTTATGCATAGAGTAGATTCTTTTATTTGATTTTGGATATTTTGGATTTGCTTGGCGAGCTACCTGTGATCGTTTTTCATCAGGACAGTTCCTTCCTTATGTGTCAGCTATCAGACGTGTGTCCTTGAAGAGCGGCTGATTCCTTCACATATTTTTGACCCAGTGCGGCGCTCTTTGTCCCCCCCCCCCCTGATCTTTTTATTACCTGAGCGCTGTGGGTGCAGAGACAAAACGGCGAGTGACGGCGTCCTGAGCAAAGACTCAGACAGAACAGCTTCAGTGCACACAGGCCATCATGTAAACATACGGACCGATAAAAGCAAAGAATATTTGTGTGCCTTGGACTACAACATGACAGTCCCAGCCTTAAAGCTCAAAATAAAGACACAATAATATCTCAGGGATCGTATAAATATGTAGAGAGATATAACCGTCGCAAGAGAAAACTAAACGCCGTCCATCAAGTCTGCACCCATTACTTTGATATTATCAGCGTGTTTGTTCGTCTAAACATAGCCGCATGCACGGGGAACTCCACAAAGTCACACACACACACACACACACACACACACACAGACACACACACTTGAACCCGGCTGTGACCTTTGGCTCGATGAACAGCGAGTCCTCAGTAAACAATTTTTCCATGTTTTCACCAGAGGAAGGGAAGGGGTCCCATAAAGACTGTCATTCACCATTTAACCCTGATACTGCACACTCAACTGCCCATGCACGCACACACACACACACACACACACACACACAGACACACACACACACACACACACACACACACACACACACACAGACGTCGGGCCCAGATCCATGTAATGTGGACAGAGCTGCTGATTCTCTGAGCTCGGCGATAGCGTCATTTTTACACCGTGAGAACATGAGAAACACTTTTCTCAAAGGGACTCTCTCATTTGCTGTGGGTGGGTTTCCATTTTTTCTTTTTTTTTGGGGGGGGGGGGGGATTAGGAGGGGAACACACACACACACACACACACAGCAGTAAAGTAAGTTAAATATAGCAGCTACATGCTAATCTGTCATAACTGGAGTATGAATAGGCGGCGTACGGGGATGTGAGAGGTGTTTAAAATAGTCGCCTCAGATATTCAGGACTTTATTTAACATACTGTATACATAGCTCTCACATATACAGAGTACACACACACACACACCCACACACACACACACACACACACACACACACACACACACACAGGCTGTCAGAGAGAGGGTATCCAAAGCACAGGGACGAGTGAAGCCAGGCCAGAAAGGCTCTTTATTTATTTAGACTTCTTTGAAAAGGAAGGAAGAAAAACAAGCATGAGCGGGAGGAGGAAGGCGATTTAAAGGACCCGCTGACTCGTTGGATCGACTTAAACATGTCTCATGTTGCACCACAAACTGCCAGCAGGACGTCCAATCGCAGCTCGGGCGAGTGAGGTCTGACTCAAAGTGCTTTTACACTCACGCGCTGTCTTAACTAATCCATTCATACCCGCTCACACGACATGGGACGACTTGGGGTTAGTGACAGGGCGGCGGTGACCTCCTGGTTAGTTTGCACGCCTCATGTACAGAGGCTTCAGTCGGTCATTTTCCTCGCTCTCTAAATCTCGACGCCGTTCTGTCTCTCTAAAAAAGCCGTAAAAAATCAGTCTTTAAGAATTCATATATAAATACAGTGATGACCTTGATTCAAGAAATGTTGTGTTTCGGATTTCCAGGGAAGTGGAGCTTTGATTACACGTGCAAAAAGCAGATAACAGCGAACACAACACAGGAAGAAAACTTGTGCTTATCAGTGATGGTGTAATGTGATTGGCCACAACGACGAGTCTGATAGCAGGAGATAGATGCAGCTTGAACTGTGGGAGTTGTAATATTTTTAGTCTTTCCATGACATCTGAAAACATCTGATAACATCATGGGAAGCTGGAATCAGACGGACGAGATGGACTGATGAGTTTGTTTTTGTTTGCCCAACAAAAGAGAACAAGCGAGGAGAGGGTGGTAAAAAGCTGAGGAGCAGTCGGTCGCAGCGTTCGGCTTTAAGTGAGAAAGCAGACGTGAGGAAGACGGTCGGGGGGCCGAGAGTCAACCGTCCAGGTGTCGATCTGAGCCGTGCTCATGAAGTGAGTTTCCAGACTTCCTCGACGGGTGAAGTTTGGACTTTGACCCAGAGGCTCACGAGCCCCGACCTCCAGGCTGAAACCAGGAGCAGCACTGCAAGAACCAGAGTCCCCTTACACCGTGAAACCCCCCGTAAACAAGCGCACTGCTCTCTGCCCGTCACTCCCAACAACGCCTGCGTTCCCTCTGCACAGCACTGAGCGCGTCCACGTGCGTCTGGATCGGCCGCTCCAGCCGCAGTGAGCTCATACGAGATGCTATCAGCCTGTTGACTGTTTCTCTGCTCCCCTGCGGCCTCCGCGCAGCTAACAAATTGGACAATGGAGAGCAGGTGTGTGTGAGAGATATGAGTGTGTGTGTGAGAGATATGAGAGTGTGTGTGTGTGAACGACGAACGCAGAACGGAAAAAAATTTAAACATGTTAAAGTAAGAGGTGCAGTGCAGAGACCCCCCAAGACCCCCAACGCCCCCGAAGACCCCCAAGACCCCCGAAGACCCCTTTGAGAACAGATCAGAATAATCAGTGCGCACACATTCAGTGACTGTGGGCATGGATTTGAAGTGGAAACACTTTTGCACAGTGAGGTCTGAAGTGTCATTTTATTCATGGATACATACTTTAAAAAAAAAAAAAAATTTAATTAAAAAATATTCTTTGCTGCTCGTAAATGTTGTATATTGAACTTCCCCTCCTCAGATTAATAAAGTACATCTTCTTCTTGTTAATACACCTGGGTGGTTTTTTTTAATTAAACCGTGGCCAACATGTGGATGGTTTGACCTCGTCGCTGCACTCGCTCCCCGTGGTCAATGATCTTTTAATTCAAGGTGAAAAAAAAAACAAACAAAAAAAAACCCTGAATATATATAAAAAAAAAAAAGTGTGTGTCGTTTAATATGAACATGTTTCCCAAGCTGAGACAACACTGATAAAG